>NC_047154.1:21796406-21908906 GCF_009819705.1 Hippoglossus hippoglossus | reverse complement strand
GGAGGAGGTATAGTGTGTGGACCACAACGCTCTGCCACCCCTTCGCATTTGTCAAGCTGTCCGTTACAATGGCAAGTTTGCCACATCGCAACTGCCCCTCTGACAGCCAAGTTTATATTGCAATGGGGAAGCTGCATGTCGAGGGGAGTCAGGCAAGGGGGGGTGCGGGGGAGACGCAGGGGTAACAGGCAAAAGGGGAGCATGGGGGGGCAGGTGGAAGGGGGTGGAGAGAGAGAGAGAGGGAGAGAGAGAGAGCTAAAGGAAGAATGAAAGAGGTAATTTATAGGTGGTGGGTTTGATTTGCACTGGCGCTCTTGTCTCACGGCAAGATATATGTCAGGAGCGGCTTGGAGGAGGATGGAGGAGGATGGAGGAGGGGACCAGGGAGGGGATGTTCCTGCTCGAGCTCTCCCAACGCCTCGGGCCCCTTCCTGGGCTTGCTCAGGTGCACAGAGCCTTTCTCATTTCACTGCACAGTGGGGCCTCCAGACACGGCAGTGCAATGAGCCCCGGGGACAACCCCTATCTTGTTGCTGTCATGCAGCCCTGTCCCATGCATCCCCTCCTTTTTTTGTTTTCAGGCTCCTTTTAAACTGAAATTATTGGATGTTACTGTTAAGAGGATCCATCATAAACCAACCTTTGCTTGTTTACATGGAACAGAATAATTTGCCATATTGACCCCCCCCCCCCCCCATGTATGACAGCATAGCGGAAACAGGGGCATGAAACTTTGAACACAAAAGCATCAGGGTCTTTCCCTTTTTTACGCAGATGTCTGTGACTGTCTCCGCTGCTGGTGAAAGAGCTGAACAATAACGCCCCATGATTATTATAAATATTATATTAATATATTAAATATGAATAAAGACGCAACATTCCTGCCTTGACCAGTCTGCGCAAAAGTGACATCAGCTTCCCCCTCGTCCTCCCTGCACACACCCTCCTCGCTCCCTCATCCCGGGGCCCCTCCGTCTCTGTCCCAGCAGGGCAGGCCCCCACAGACCAGGCACCGAGCGGTTTTTTATGTCGCAACAGGGATTTGACTCAGTGTGGGACAACACGGTTAATCACTAATCCAATTTTGGGGGCCCTGTGTGTCAGCAGGGTAGGGTCTGTGCTCCTGTCACACTTCATTAGGGGCCATTACAGGCCATTCTCCTTTTTTTGTTTGCAGGTTTAATGTTCTCGGTGACACGTTGAACACCTAGAGGGCAGGTAGGGGGGACAGTAGAGGGAGCTAGAGAGATGTGAGGGCAGGGATCAAAACCATGCATAAACTAATATACTACTACAATTAACCAAAAGTTTACCCACCAGGAGTCAGCGGTAGAAGTACACATATTTGAGAGTTCACAGACTACTACACGATTTACGTTATCTGAATATTACAGTATAACAGAATGTGTATAAACACTTTCTCGTCAACAACCGACAGAGATAATTTAGTTACTCATGATTTTATCCGATAATCATTAAGCCTCTGCACAAGTGCTCACAGCCAAAAGTATTTGTGCAATGTGCAAAGAATGCGTCTCGTCTCCAGCCGTGTTTTTTTGCGACCAGGCCCGATGAGCGTCCCGGAGCTGCCAGTGCATCTGCTGTGACTATATCACAGAGTCTAATTGGCATGAAAAGAGCCACACAGAGCGCCATAGCTTGCAAGCCGGCCGTCCTATTATCCCCACGGACATCTCATTTAGGGGGACTCATGCAGGGAACCCGGGCTCCGACTTGCATGGTTTAGCATCTTTGACAGGAACATGTCCCCCTGAATGCCGCTTTAGTGACGCTTATTCAGAAAGCAGTGGGGCGTGCAGAGAGAGGAGGATATATATTTACAGGGACATACTCACAAAGGCCTTTATGTTTATAAGGAGTTTTTTATTCCTTGGTGATTTGTGCGGTCTTTCATGATAACAAGTAGGTTGGGGAATTGATTTAGAGGAAGGTAAATGATTAAATAATGAATATTATCCGATATTGTCTCCTTTTTTCTGTTTGGTTCATACGTTATTTCTTGTTTTAGCTTAGTAAATAACCATAAAACTAAATAAACATTAAATGTTTGATAAGTAGAGGGATTATTGTATAATTGGTGAAAGCTATTTGACAATATATACATTGAAATCATCAAATCAGATCGGCTTTAAACAATGAATGACTATGTATTTCATTGGATGTTGATTAAGGTCAGGAATCCAGTTTTTTCCCCAAGAATACCTGGAGCTACAGAATGATAACGTCACAGGGAGAAGTGCATGTGTCCTGAGAATAGAGAGCTCTGTGACAGAGGAGGCTTGCAGGAGGTTTGGAGAAAGCATCCATCTCGTGGTGGGAGATCAATAAGAGGCAGTGGGGCCGCTGAGCGATTGATCCATTTTAGACTATGCTATCAGCTCAATGTACAATTCAATATAATTTACTGGGCATGTACAATTTCACAGTTTTGCATATGTAATCAGGGTTGAAGTCAAATAAACAATATATGATTTTAAATTGCAAATAATATCCTGTGAGATTAAATTTTCTTGTTGCATATGTTTCTGTCTTTGCTGCTTTCCTGCCTGTCTGTTTGTGATGTTTTTTTCCGACCAGTTTACTTATCTCATATTCCCAGTTAGACTCACCTCTACGATATTGTCTGTCTATCTTGCCTTTGCTGACTGACTTCCTGTCTCCCTGGTCTTTATTCTGTCTATATCTGCTGCGTGCCTGAAGGCCCCTCCCTCCTGAATAGGCTCGCAGTGCTTTAACACACCACCTCATTAACGCGCGTAAATAAAGACGGATGGTCGGCGATATTCCCACAAATTTGTTTCCCATTACACTGGGGTCAGCAGTAATTGCAGCTGGCGCACTACTCCCCCGAGTGTGCATACAGTTACATTCATATTACAGTAAATCAACAAGGGGCTAACAAATTGTCCTGTAACACCCTCCACCCACCCATCCATGATGGGGGTGGACGTTCACTCACGACGGTCAGCTGTACGGTCGCTGCTGTGAGAGGGAAAGTGAAAGAGAAACAAAGAAAGAGGGAACGAAAGAAAGAAAGAAAGACAGAAAGAAAGAGAAAGAAAGAGAATCTGGGTAATACCCCCCTTTCTTCTGTCTCTATCGCTCTATTACTCCTGAGAGGGCCACAGGGCCTACTTAGCCTGTCCAGGCCTCAGGCGTCAGGCCTTTGTGTGTTGAATGCAACATGATAAATGTGAGAACTTGCATGTGTGCAATATGCACTCTGCATACAGAATAATTCAGTGTTTAATATAGTACGGCAATTATATCTTTGATGCATGTGTCCAGTTGTTTTCACTGTGTGCTACTTGTTCTGTGTGGGTCTTTCTGAGAGGCAGCTGCTCTTAAAGACCTTCACGTGCTCCTTACTGCTGCTTTTACATGGGTCCTCAAAACACTGAAATCTATCACAGTGTTAAACATGGCCGTCTCCACTGTAGGAGACCACTGAGTCCTATTTAAAGAAACAAGAGCCTGAAAAAGTAGGACTTTGCCGCAAGAGACTGAGACTGAGGCTTCAGCTTCTTTCGCTGCTCAGTTTAACATCCAGCGAAACAATAAAGCTGTTTTCAGACATGAACAAGAAAATGGCCGGAAAAATTGGGTCCAGACATTTTCCAGTGTTTGCCTTTCACATATGAAGAACGCAGCAGGAGATTATCCGGGTCAAACACTCAAATGTTCGTAACATTCAGGTGCCTGGGACGTATCAACACGGCCTCTATCGTCAAAAGCTCTGGACTCTTGTTGTCTTTCCAAGTTGACATCTTCTTCTTCTGTGCGTTTTTTGGCTCTATTTTTCACATGGGCTTTTTTACTAGAGTGCCAGTAGTTTCGGGGAAAATGTCAGGAGAAACCGACTCAGACTTTTACCTTCCTTCGTACAGCCAATCCAAAAAATATCAGGAAAATGTGCAGATTTCATTGCATGTCTGAAAGCATCTTATTTATGCATAGATCAGATTAACTGATTATATCACAAATATTATACCTTCCATCTTTGTGCTAGATTCTCTGTGGCTATAGGAGATTCCATAAACCTGAAAGAAACCTCTTCCTAATTCAATTTGTAACTATCAAACCTTTTCAAATATCATGAGTATAATCTAAAAAATGGTTAGAGCCAGGAACATTGCATTTTTTTGTTATTTCTCTAACAAGAAATCAGATACGTATTTCAATTAAAAATAACTGGGAGTTGCACAACCAACCAGAAGAATTGGATTTTCTTTCTGTGAAACTGGTTCTTACAACATGTGATGTTGTGGAGAACCTGAGACGGGGAGAAGAGGAGAGGGTGAAAAAAAAAAAAGAAGAAGCCCTGTCTGTTTTTGTATGCTCCTGTGAACTCCTATGATCCACTCGGAGAGGCTGAGGATGAATGAATGAGCGCCGCACCCGGAGAGAGAGCGCCGCAATAGTTTCTTCAGTTCCCACCTTATTGATTTCTGCAGGAAATATAGAGCCCCGGGCGCAGAGGCAGAAGAGGGAGGACCACACTGATATTAAGTCGTTTTCCCATCTTTTCCAAAAATCTTTAATCAAAGTTTAAGTGAAATACTAACATGCCACCTGACGTGACCTTTTAGCCCTGTTATGAATGACCCCCTTTTTGAGCTGGGTGCGAGTGGCCCGGAGCGGCTTGAGATATTTACTAATCACAGAGCTCGCGCTGCAAATAAATAAATAAATAATACATTTAGTGGCAGAGCTAAATGGCCACTGAAGGGCTTGTTTGCCGTTGACCTTTGACAAATGCTAGATAACAAATCTATGTTTAAAGCACTCGCCCAACTGGATTCCTTTATAGCACTAAGTGACTCCCGGGAGAAGCCTCGAAAAGTGACTCCAGCCCGAGCCAAGAAAGCTCTCTTACATCCGAAACAGCAGAAGACACCGAGCGCCCCCTGCACAAACACGGCTCTACCAAGGAGGATTTACTGCAGAATGAGGGGGGGGGGGGGGATACGTGTCTGCAGGGACCAGGCCAAAAAAAGGGACGATTTGTGAGCATACGAGCGCCTGGCGTTTAATGACAAATATGAAATCAATATAGTGACCTTAATTTGCCCAAAGCATAACTGATGTAGTACACGGTGTTTCGATTAAAAGGAGGTATAAAACGATGGTGGCTGTGTGTTGCGAGGGCAGGGAGGCCATGCCCTTTTGAACCCTGGTGCACACGGAGAGCATGGGCGGCCATAAAAAGGAACCACCAGCCCTGTTTGGTCATTGAATAGGCTCCTTATGGCTCATGGGTAATAATGTCACGCCTCGAGACGTTTTTTAAAAAGAGCTGGCGAATGATAGCCACCAATGTGTTCCGCAACACTGGCAACATTATGGCAGCAGAGGAGAAAATATAATAGCTTGAATATGCTATGAATAACAAAGCCTGTCAATACTCACCTCTAGAAAAATCGCTGATCAGACACAGTTCACGTTAAGTGTACGCGAGAATTTATGATATGTGTCCCTATATATGAGAGTGTGTGTGTGTGTGTATTTGTGTGTGTGTGAAAAAGTGAATCCCATTCTGTGTGTGTGTGTGTGTGTGTGTCTTTCAGTGCGTCTGCTGAATTTGTGCCATGTAATGGATCCAGCAAAGTGTCCATTTGAATTCCCATCTGCTGGAATTATAGGCCCATATCAAATCTGCCATTTTTAAGCAAAATCATTGACATAGCTGTTTTTTAAACAGCCGAACAACTTCTTGGCTCTAAATAACTGTTTTGACGTCTTCCAGTCAGGATTTTAAACCTCAGCACTGACTCTGCTCTCGATGAGATCTAAGACTTTCTGGAACATTATTAAAAACAGGTCGGAATCTCAACTCAAAGTCCAGGAGCCACTTTCAGAGGTAATTAAACATCTGATTGAGCCGATATGACATGAAGAGTTCCCCAAGGTTCTATTCTGGGGCCTCTTCTGTTTCGAAAACGACGTGCGCCCACTAGCACGGGAAACATAAAAAAGCACTAAGAAAGTAGACATAGGAAGAATGACTGGAAATCAGCACTCAGCTTCAATCAGGTAGTCTAGGTTTGCAGACAGGTATGACATTGCTTAGGGGACATCGCTAAAAACATGAATGTAGCGGTGAGTCGTCCACGTCTGCATCGCCGATTGACTGCTTACAAATGTTGATGGATAAAACAGTTATCACATTCCTTTATAAAATGTGTTTTATATACTTTATACATTTCTATATATTTTACCTTCTTTCGTAGACATTGTTACTCTCATTGAGTTAAATTGACGAACATTACTTGCACTAGATTAATTAGTCTTCCCAGTTTGTTCTTGGGGTTGTGTTGTGTCAACACAATTACACCACTCCATAATTACAGACTCGACACTGTTGTGACGTGATTACAAGTAAAAGCAGTAAACTACCAACTTTCACTGAAGTAAACAAACAGTCAAATTGCTTTTAGGAATATTATCATTTCAATTGAGTAAAATAAGCTGTTATCTTGAGCATCGGCCTTGGGCGTTCACAAGGCTTCAGAGAGGAATCTTGGAATTGAGGGTGTTCTGTAATTGAGTAACTCAAAGTGTCGTTTGAGCACAGCACCACTGAGCCAGTCATAGAGCCTGTAAATGACTCCATCTTGTTAGGCCCTGCACCTGGGCTGTTAGTAGCCACGGGCAGAATGGCTCACACAATGGAATCATTCGGTTAGAGCTTAGGCCTTAAAACAACATGCCACTCAATAATCTCAATGATCCTCCTGGAAAACAATGCGGGGACACATCAGTCAGGCCTGTGTGGGAGGGACTTTGGCAGGGGGACAATGACGCCCCCTGTGGCACCGTCCCGTTGGGAAGACGTTCCCGACAGGACGGCTCTTTTCACAGCCTGACCTGGAAGAGAACAGTATGTTTGAGGGAGCAGGGGGGGTTTAAACCGAGAGGGACACAGCCAAATCATCCATCTTAATAACTTCTCTAAAGTTAAGAACTATGGACCTTCTGGTTAATTTGAGAAATTCCTCCAACCAGCAAATTCACACTGGAACCAAACACAAAATTCACATTCATTAACTCATTAGGTGTCCTCTTGCTTGCTTTTTGTTCTATGACAAGCAACTTAAGAAGATCCGTCTCAGTTCCAACAAGCCCCGAGACCCTGTGGAGAATATTCCAAGTGTTACGATGCTTCAGTGTTTCTACTCTGTGGCATTTACTCAGTGAGCCAACAAACACAAAAGAAGAAAAGATGAGTAAAGAAGAAACATGTGCAGAATTTTGGGAGCTGATATTTCAAAGGTGTGTTTTTGAAAGGGCTTATTGGACATGCACCACGCCCTGGTCCAATCAAACTTTCACATTTACCCTTTTGTGAAGGATAAAGACACGAGTGACTAACACGGATGTAAAGAGACAGTCATTTTTGGGGTAGGGTAGAAATGAGAAGGATAAAGCAGAGACCCCCTGGGTCATAAATACCATAAGGCCTCCAGCATATTACCCAGTGCCAGGCCAATCTCTGTTCATTACCACTCCATGCTACTCAGCACTTCATTTAAACCTCACATTCCTCTAATTAACACACACTGCTGGGTACAGATGAGCCAGTACAGAGCCTTGTCTGTCTGCCCCTTGCTTTTACTGCTCACTCAATTATGTGTCTCTGTCATCACATATCTTCTGCTCTTTATTCCCTTTCTTCCCTCCGGTCATTTAATTTCCTGGTTTGTGGCAATTTCCCTCTTAACTGGGCTTCTAACTAACTGTGTTACCAACAATATAAAGTAAACATACGTCAGTGCTATTCTTCCAAGTACATTCAATAAATGCAATTAGAGCCCCAGACATACTATTTTGGTCTTGTGATGGCTAATAAGAGGAGAAGGAAACATGGCTGCATCAGAATCTGAAGAAACAGTTTGTCCAACAAATTGGATGTGGTAAATGTTTCTTCATTTGTCATATCAGCCAATTACGCCGCGACAGAATTAGTTCCATTACAGCACAAAAGGCGAGTATTTAAAGAAGGAGAGGCACATCGATTTCTCCGCTGCACTCAAACCTTCACGTTGGCTTATGTTATGTGACTCTGGGTGTTTTTCATGTTAAATGATACCCGCGGAGTGATACACAGCCATCTGCGTGATAGATGCACGAGGCAGAGATGAAATCCAGAATTTTTATAATGTCCTCCGTGTTCCAAAGACACGGGGGGGGGGGGGTGGTGGAAAAACCATCCATTCATCTGAGCCTGCACAGCTTTCAGAGCACATTGTCTGCTGTTATTAAAGGAGTCTTCTGTGCAGCTTTAAGTAAATGATTCCGCTTCCATCACGGGCGCTTATGTAGATGAGATGATGCGTCTACTGATAGGTTTGTAATGGACTTTTCCCGTTCATTAACTGAGTTATAGCACCAGGATTTTATGCCTCGCAGTTCCAAATTGAATAATACATCTCCAGCGTTTAAAGTAATATTAATATTTTCAAAATCAATGTTAGTAAAATTTTATGTACACAGTTGTATTTGTTGATGGCCGGCCGCCCGCAAATAAAGATAAGATTTATGAAGGCGGGGGTCTCCTCTCCCCGCACTATTATAACAAGTGAAACGCGGACCATAAAAAACTTTAATTAAAATTTTAATTAACACCGGTAATCAATAGGGTGTAACATAACATCTCACATATTCTCAGTGGCACGGAGGAAAATGTAATCAAACAAATACAGAGGGACCAAATATGATGATTTTATAGGCTAATAAGCTCAAGGTAAGTGTGGCAGGGCGGACGAGCGGGAAGTCTTTCTCTCTTTCTCCCGGTGGTGCATGTGCTGAAGGCTTCAGTGCATCTGTTTGTCTATGGGCTTGGTACCAGACTGGAATCTTCCACCAGAATATATGCCATCTTTAAAAATGCCTACGTCAATCCTGTAATATGTGATATAACAAATGTAATACAATAATAGACCCTGTAATATATCACTTTGATTTGTCCGCTTTATTTTGGTCTTGAAAATGTGATTATTAAGGTTGTGTTCAGTTAAAGCTGTGAAGAACTTAATAGTCTGTTAAAGTCTAGTTTACATTACAATGCTTTAAAGATCCTTTAAAGAACTGTGGGTTTGTTTTTCCATTTCTTCTCACTTGTTCTTGTGTCATGACCAAAACCCCAAATCAGAACCAGAGCTCTACATCATATTGTGCAGCCTTCAGATAACAGCTAAAAGAAAAGGCCATCGACAGCCAGGCAGCTGTGGCGGGCAGATGATGGTCGGCATCACTCCCATGACTCTAACCTCCTGTATTACCATCGTAGAATACAATTTCATCCTCGATGATGTTGCAGTACACTGTGGTATTATATTTTGCACACAGAAAATCATCAAAACACAAAGAGAGGTTAATATCACTATGTCTCAGGTAAATATTCAAAATACTGTTTCGCTTTTGTTCATGCAAATGGTCCAAAAAGGTGTAAAAAATGCATATATAATGAACACATCTCTTTTCATTCGTAAAGGCAGCATTAATGAACCTTAAGTCCTGCAGAAACCTTGTGAAAACCCTGAATTGACACTGAAAAAGCCGACGAACCCTGTGCTACATATTCTATTAGGGGTTGAGTGGAGCTGGAGTGAAGCATGAACGCTGAACGAAGAGAGAAAAAGAAAGTGAAAGAACAAAAACAGTGAGAAAGAGAGAGGGAGAAGGAGAGTATTAAGGTAATAGTCCCTGAAGATTGTCTGCCACTATCATCCTCCGTCTGCCACCATTTCTCTTTCCTCTGCCCGACTTCTGCCGAGGTAATCTCTGCCACAGCCTGACGCAGTTATACCTTGGCTCAGCCAAACAATATATAAACTAGATTGGCCACAAAATTGCATATAAGGCAATAAAGCAAATTTCAATCATGCTCCATGGGCCTTTTCACATTGTAATGGAGGGTAGGTACACTTGTCCATCCTTGGGTCGTTGAAGGAGAGAGACAGAGAGAGAGGAGCCGCGCGTATAAAAGAAAAATCTATATGAAAATGTGCCTTTTTTTCACTTAACTCAGTGTGACTCGAAATATATATATCTAGCATATATCTAATATAGGCAGAATGCAGGTAATTTAGTATAGTAGAATTATGCAGATATTGGGCCTTGTGATTATTCCCCAGAACAATTGGCCAAACTACTGGGTGGCTGTGGCTCAGGGGGTAGAGCGGGTTTAACACCTGTCTTCCCCATTCCGCATGCCGAGGTGACCTTGGGCAAGATACCTGTATGAGTGATGTATGATATGAGAGTTGATTCCTCCAGCTGGAGAACAGAACATGACCTTGGGGAATCAATTAAAAATGTCGTTAAAAAGTATATATTCTGTTCAGCACATCGGGCTCAGCTGCCGCGTCAGACGCCTCCAGTTCACTTGCATTTCTGTAGAATCTGTAACCTTTAGTCCTTCCTCCAGCTGTGTTGTCTCAGCGTGTGTAGCTATGTGAAGGTATGTGTCAGGATGAGCGTCAGGAATGAGCGGAGACAGTGCAGGTTTGTGCGTGTGCGTACGTCGTGTGTGTGTGTGTGTCTACGTGTGCGTCGCAGACAGTGATAAAAGGCCTCGCTCCCTGGACCTCAGAGTAACCCTGCGATGACAAATAGTTTCCCACTCTCCCGTCTTCTCATCACTGCCCTCGACTCTAACTGTGAATTTCATCTGCAAACAGCTCGATTTGATTGGCAAATGTTTGTGCGGCTCGGAAAGGGTGTTTCAGACCGAATATTTTTTTAAGTCAACGTTTGCACAGTTGTTTCTACTTTTCTCTTGTTTTGTTTCTCTCCCCACTTTTTTTGTTCTTGTTCTCTTTTCCTTGGGGGTAAAAAAAGAAAAATCATCGGAAAAAATAAATTTCCTCTCAGGGTGTTTTTAACGTCATAATAAAATGGGAGCAGTTTGGTTTGTTTTAAGAGTTTTGTCTGTGCAGGGGGGGAGGTGGTATCTTTTCAGTGTCGGAGCACAGATGGTGTAACTCTCCCTGGAATAACAGGCTTGTTCCCTCTCCTTCCCCGGTGTCAAACTCGCTCGCCAGCTTTGCAACGAAACAGATTTTTTACTGCTCGCATCTAATAAATATTTAGGATTAACTCAATGAAACGATGCAAACACAAATGAAATGTATTTAATGGGCATCCTGTCCATTGGAGGAGTTTCAATAGGGCACCATTGAGGTGTGAAATGGCTACAACAGGCAATATAACACTCACATGGCCTCTCTCTCCATCCCTGTGTCTCTTTGTCTCTCGCTCACACACTCTCGTGTATGCACATACACAAGGGCGGAGGGGGGGGGGGGGGGGGAAGCAGCTAATATTTTCTGTCAGCGGGATTGTGCATACCCCCCAACCTTCAAATAATTTACTGCTGTGTGTCTACAGATTGTTTGGTGCCAAAGTGTCACTAAATCTCAGCCCTCAAAGTCAAACGTCAGGTAAACCGCGGAGAAATAATGTTTATTTTCTCTCAGCCCTGGCCCTGTTCTTAACCATGCTGTCAGTGCACCAGGAGCTCGTATATCTCACAAACTCCCCTATGATCTGTACAAGTAGCCTTTGAAAAGTGACTGAAAAACACACTACAGATGATTCTTTATTACGTAGAAGTCCTGGAACGATGAAACACCTTCCTACCCTCGGTTTCTTAACAATATTCACATTTGTAACTACAGTAGGATTTTAATTAACATGTTTTACTTATAATATAGAGTGAATACAGTGTGCTGATATCCTGAGTGTTATTATACATCCACAGACTCAGAGGTTTACACTGTCGCCTTAATGGAAAAAACCATCCTGGGCATTGGCGCCTCCATTTTTAGTTTACCGATGGTCAATAGCATAGACTGCAAATAAAGATGAACGACGTGACATCTCCCCAAAAGTGAAGCCAAAGAATCTGGATCCCTACCTGGTGGGTGACTTGCAGTGTAGTTCAAAACCACCTCCGCCCTCCTGTTAGCAGACGGGACATGTTATTAAAAACACAAACGTCATGATCGACAACTTAGCCTGACTCACGATTTGCTCACGGTTGCGCGCGGGTATCGATGGGACCTCGCTTCAAAGAATCGCAACTGCATAAACACTGGGTCCATCTCATTATACAGTCGATGGTCAGTAGCCCTCTACTGGGCAACAAGGCAAACAACTTCAAATGCTTGGATGTTTTTCTTGATTGTAAATATTAAATTTGAACACGTACTTCGAGTTTCAATGTTTAATTGTCCCCCACATTCCAATTAATGTTTGCATTCTGATTATAAAGTAAAACCCTATTGTAGACCTGTAATAACCGATTTATAACACGTATAACATACTGACCAGGAACCACAACACTGACCAGGTCCAGACAGAGACTTTTTCGTCTGTCATCTCCTTCCTCATTTCCTGTCAACTCTACATCAAATGTATAATATCCAGGTACCAAGCTATTACAATTCCTATCTGCATGATGCTCAGTGTCTCTTTCTGTGTGTGTGTGTGTGCTGTGAGGTTTCTATTTTTGTGTATTTGTGTTTTTGAGACACACTGATGACAACACTGCCCTCCCTCCGACACACGCAGACGACTCCCCAGTTCTCTAAATGATAATGTCTGCTTGTGCTTAACCCAACAACCCCATTCGCCGCTCTAATAGAATTTTTCATCCCATTCAACCCCCCCCACTACCCACCCCCATACAAACAGTCGGCCCTATTTCACTTAAAATCCCTATTTCATACATGTATTCACACAATCCCACAGTGTGAGAGGGGAGAAAGCAAGAGAGATGGACAAAAGCAAGCAGGTGGATGCAAGCCCCTCTCGCACACCCTCAGCTCACCCTCCACCACTGTCATACATACTTGTATCCCCTCTTAAAGATTCACAATAGGGCATACTCTAATAACAAATCATTTCTTTCAGAGTATGCTTTTTAATCTGGCCGTGCTTGACAGGGCCCATCCTTTCCGCTGAAGGGGAAGACCACTTAGAGGCCAGGCCAATAATGCCCAGCAGCCCCCTGGCCTGACTGGGGTGATTTGTCAGGTCCCTCTGGTGCGCCTGCGGTGGTCACACCAATGGATTTATCCCAAGGTAAATGGAGATAGCCCCTTGCCGGCCGTGGGCCCCGGCACTCTGATTACAGGAGCCCTCTTCAAGTTGCGTTGATAGATCCTGCTTGTGTTTATCTATTTACAATGCCACAAAATCTTTGAAAACAATATCGCATGGGCAGAAGACTCAGGGGGGCTGAGTAAGAGAGGGAGCGACTCCCGCATGGTTTTGATTTATGCTATGCTATGCAGAGCAATAGAGAGACAGCAGATGAAGGGTCTGCGAGGGAAACCGCTCGGCGGGGCAGAGGTTGTGGTTTTGCATTAGGGTCGGGAGGGCGCTAGGATGAATCTCATGCATCTCTCTCACCGAGCGCTGTCCACCGTGCCATAAGAATAACAAACACTCAGCAAAAGGAACGAGGGGAGCATTTCAGGCACACGGGGCAAAAGCAGAATGTACTTTCACAACAACAACGTGGAGCCAATCGGAGATGCACAGTGGTGAACATTCATCCCCGCGCTCCCACATCTGTGGTGAAGAGTAATTCCAGCCAGGCACAATCACCGGGACAGCTCCGGTTCAGACAGCCTCTTCCATCTCATTCCCATCAAGCCCAACCTAAACCATCGCTGCTCCACAGCCCTGTGAAGAAATCATCGGGTTACAGCTTTGATAAAAATGGTTTGGGTTCAAATAAGCAGGTTTTTTGAAGCTTTGTCTTTTGTTGTCTTAAACACCAAGAAGCAATGTTGGAGATTCTACAGAATGAAAGACACAGACTGGTGACGAATATGCGAATGACAATTTATACTGATGAAAACATGGTAAAATAAATACCGCAAACTGCGTCCCAGTTGTACATGTGGTCCAGGTGTCTGTGTCGACAGCACCATGCATGTAAACTACATTTGTTCTTTGTGAAGTGGTGAAGCAAGGTTTCGAGCATCGGCCCTTGATCTCCTGACTCTTGCTCGTGCACTTGTTTCTTTTCATTCTTTCAAGGCTACAGATGATAAACAGCAACATTTTCTGCCTTGACTCCAAATATCATCAGAACAAGACCAAAGTCAGCAGCATTCAAGATCCAGGACACAAAAGTGGGACAGTCCTGCATCGACCTTGCCCCATCTGCCCTTTGGACAGTGTCCAGTTTGAAAAATGTGAAAACAACAAATCTGCCAATCAAAAAGGTAAGTCAATGCTATAAGTCGAGACAAATCACAGTGTAGACCTACAGGTTCCCAAGTTTCTACTTCAGAAGCCTCGGAAAAAACTATCTGCCAGTATAAACCCTAAGTAATCCACTGGACGGATCAGTGATTCCCCAGAAGAACTGGAGGAAGAAGCAGGGGAGGAAAACATCAGCGCTACCGAGTCACTGCCATCGTGACTGTGACCCAGAAAAGTGGGTGAAAATTGGATAGATGGAAAAGCGTTGTACAGTAATCAAATGTTAATTTTTCTGCAATTTATAAAATGGTAGACAGGAAATAAATGATTGTGTCCAGAGCTTAGTTTTGACATTAGTAAATCCTCTTATCGTTTTCACCTTACATATGCATTTGAGCATGGATGTCTACTTTTGTCATTGATCACCTGAAACTAGTTTGGCTCACCGCATGTGGACTGTGGATGTAAGTCTGCTATTGGCCATGGATATCATGCAGGATTCTCTTTCCTTTCAGCTTTCTACCATTATCAAAATCCCCTTCGCTACAGGAAAAAAACTGCAACTTCAGAGCTAGAAACCTACAAGATGAACACGGGGGACCTTTTATTTATAGTACAGTAGATTCTTCCTCCCTATGGCAGAACGTTCTAAACTGTGGAGATATGAAACGACCTGAGACAGTGATGCTGCAACAAGTCGATTGTATGCATGTAATGTTTTACACAAAGGGCTGGAGACTCAATGTGCAGAACACAGGGGAGAGTGTGGCTTGGGCCCAAAAGAAACCAACAAGAAATCAAGCCGGACCCAAACCCAACAGGGATTCCGTGACCGAACATGACTAGAACCTTGTTATCATTTCAAAATCGACCCCTCAGTTCATCATAGGTCCCAACGGGCTCGGGTATCCAGACTCTAACACAAGGATCCAGGAACTATGGGGAACATGGGATGTGTGAGATACATTATTTAGCAGCTGCTTTATTCAGACTACACAATCCTTAAGGAAAAGCTCCTCTCTGACTGGAATGATTCTCTCTCAACCCCCAGAGCACAGTGGTCATAATCTTGTCGTACCAATATCTCTTGAACCCATTTAGATCCAGTTGTCAAACCTCAAATCTTCCCAAATAAAATCTGATTCCTCACTCGTCAACGGCGGCTCCATCTTTTTTCGATCTCCACCGGCTGGACGGCTACATGCACAAACACCCCTGTTATTCCTAACCACAGTACAGTATCCCCCGACCGTGCACGCCCACACACCCTAACAACCCCCCTCTTGCCCCAACCTCTTTGAAAGCTTATGTATGGCGCTCTTATTGTTTCCTCAGCCTATTGAGGTAAAGATAACTGTGGGTTGTGAGAGCACTGAGTGATTATACATCAGTAAAATCACAGGGGGTATATATCACTGCCATTGGGACACACCCACTGGAATGAATTCGGTCAAATGAGAGCAGTGCATCGGGCAGGGCGCACTGACAGTTACTAATGCACCTCCCATGGCCACTAATAGGAGTGTACAAATTGCTAGAGGTTTGTAAACTTTGCCTGTTTGGGGCAGGGGCAGCCAGGGTTGCAAGGGAGCTCTGCAGAAGTGATACAGGTATGTGACTAAATCAACACTTCAGCGGGGCCGAGGGACGAAGGGGTTGGACTCTATTCAAACCAAGAGGAGGGAAGTTCCTTCTGCGAGTATCAGTCTCAGCCACAAGACAGGTAATCGGGACAGAGACAGAGGATAGAGAAGATGGAAGTTAGGTGAAGACTGAAAGAAAGAGGCCGAGATGGACTTTATCATCATCAGCACCCAGACTTGGAATAAATGGGGATGGATGATATCTGTGTGAATTTAAGGAAGATGACATTAGAAATAGAAGCAGCATTTCTTTAATATGTTAAGAAATAGTGAACAGAGTAGAACAAAACTTACACCTTACATCGATTAACTGATGAGGAAATAATAATTGTAAAATCTCACACTGAGCGGCACAGAAAGTTTGTTAAACACCGACCACACTGATATTCGAAAATGATATCTGCGGTCTAGCTGTTGCAGGATAGATAAATACAGGCTGAGGAAGGAATGTGACAACACCAGAGAACACAAGAAAATGTGCATGACAATGATTACATGTATGATATAAGTATATACGTAGTGTGAGCATGTGTCAAGGGTCACAATGACAATTGCATGTTTGTACTCTCTATGTCATAAGTCTGCGTGCAGCTCGTAAATAGGTGCATCTGACCTACAGGCTTGTCAATCTGTATAATTCAGTGTTTAAGAAAGGTCTTCAGAGTCACACCTGTCTGCTGCAGTTTGCACTGAGGCGAGGGGAAGCACAACAGGCCTGCAGTGTCTACACACGCCGTGCACCTGGGGAGAAAGAACTGATGGCTGCACGTATATAGAGCAACAACACATAGAGAGGAGAATCCCACTCTTGTTTTCCCCACTGGTTTAAGTATCATTTTCATCCTACCATACAGTATAGTATGTTTACAACCCTTTTGAAAATCTAAGCTAAAAGTTCTCATGCATCACTGCCTGAAATAACTGTACCTTCACTTATTAAACTATCATTAAACTAATGGAAAAGACCATATTAATCAAATATATCAGCATTTGCTCACTTAACAATATGACCATAAAACACCTGTTAATCAACTGTGGAATAGTTAGAGGTTTAAATGTCTGTATTTTCAATTAAAATAAAGTTCACATTGAGATATCAGAACATCGTGTAACACTATTGAACTCCGTTATATCTCTATATTAATTCAAGGAAATCAATTCTCAGGAATGGTCAATAAACGGTCACGCCTTTAATGAATAAATAACCATTCATAAAGTGAATGGGACTCAGAAAATATGATTTGCATCCTTTGGTTTTGAGTCGAATGACAAATTATCTCCTCGTGCAATGTTCAGAAATCTGCTTTTATCTGATGCATGATCTGCAGCCCCTGCAGGCGGAGGCCGACGCGCTGCAGCAGCAAGAACTCGCTCTGCTCCGCCTAACTCTATCTCCAGCTATGTACCAGTATAGTGCGACTTGGCCTGTGGCTTGGCAGTGGACCGACACTCTGAAGCCCTGTGTGTATATATGTGTGTGTTTGTGTATATTTGTGGGTGTGTGTGAGTGTAGGAAGCTGTGACCTCAGATGTGTACAACACCTGTGTCCACTCGGCATTAGATGTACTGAAGACCTGCAGCTGCAGAAACCGACTCCCTCTCACTTTGCTTTCACTGTGTCACGGAACATGCTTTCATGCCACACGCACACAAACACACACACATACAAACACACACACACACATAAATGTAAACACAGAAATTCATATGTATAAACAGAAAAAGGTAATTTACATTCTCTAACATCTCATCGCAAAGCTGTGAAAAGTGTATCTTCACACAGAAACACACACCCCTAGACCATGTTGTTGGCTACTCTCTCTCTCTCTCACACACACACACGTTCTCTCTCTCTCTCTCTCTGCAGGATTATGACATGTTATTAATTGCCACCATTATCAGCGACAGCTTGCCCGAGAACCAGGCCCTTCTCTGGGGGGCGTGAGACCCAGCGTCGCAGAATACAAAAAGTGAGAGACAGAGAGAAAGAGAAAGAGAGAGAAAGACACACAAAGGGAAAAGGGCACATTGAAAAAGTGAGTGAGTGATGATGGGAAGGAGAGAGGAGGGTGAGACTGGAGGAGAGAGAGGCAGAGACAGTGGATGTGTAATGCGTCACGCAGCGCCATGCAACACTCTGCCCAAAAGGGATTGTGGGATTGTGAATAATTTATCAGAAAACATTTTTCTTGGTCCCTTCCACAGACTCACAAATCCTCCCTGAGCTCTCTTAAGCCAGGGCTGCAGATAATGTACTGTGTGTGTGAGTGTTTGTGAACATGCAAGCTGGAGGAGGATAACAACTTCTGGCTCGCTCTTGCACACACGCTGAATGGACGTCCACATGGCAGCGGAAAGTGCAGATGTAAACCAAAGACTGTTTATAAAAATGGATGCGTCTCGACTAAAATATCCCAGATACGGATGACGCCATCTTGCGTTTTTAACATAATTTAGCATCAAATATCTAATATGAAGAACCAATCCTATCAAAAACAACACTTCAACATACACCAATGTGATAAAAATTGCGTTAAATGACAAAAAATATCATCAAGAATTTAGCTTGTTCCTTAACCTACTATCTTTGGTCCATGTCCCAACTACTAAACTTGGATTTATGACCAACACTGTAGTTATAGAGCTATAGAGGGACCTGTCATGTCGTCTATAAATACAGTTTATGATATAAACTAATGCGCAGTTAGGTAAAGTACCCACATGCTGTAGCTGTACAACAAATGCCATTGGACGGTGTATTCCATATTTGACTAAATGGCCAACGTCTGTTCCCACGTTACGAAAAGCAATGGTAATGGGCGGATGGTAATTTCACAAACAAAGACATCATCAAAGTACTAATCTCACAGCTGAATCGGCGGCACAGAAATCTGTGAACCTCGTCACAGGCTCACTGGCCCGTTTTTGATCTGCTCCCTGCTCATATGTACAGAGAGAGAGAGAGAGAGAGAGAGAGAGAGAGAGAGAGAGAGAGAGAGAGAGAGAGAGAGAGAGAGAGAGAGAGAGAGAGAGGGAGGGAGGGAGATAAATTGATTGGACGGAGTTTGAAGGAGAATTCGATTGTCAACAGCGTCCTGGCATCAACTCCCCCCCCCTCCAGCCCATTCATCTGTAGCAGCAGAAAAAACAGTTACGTGAACTGTCACACCCAACTCTACTGTTAATTTAAGGTAATTAGCGAGCGAGTGATTCCCAATACATCATGGTGCAACTGGCAGACTCCACAATATCTCACAGGCAGTCTGGTACCTTTGCAGCCCCGCCTCCCTCCCTCCCTCCCGCTTCCTCTGACTCTCTCGTTTTTTACATGGTAACTATTTACACTACTATTTATTTTTACACTGCACATGTCTGAGATCAGGGGAAAAACTAGCGATGTATGTCAGGGACGGAACGACAAACTGAGTTCATCTTACATTTAACTGCATCGTGCCGGGACACAAAGAGCAGAATCATCTTTTATTATGTCTCTCGGGTTTAAAAAATGTCTCAACATACAATATTAGTTTTCCTCTACTGTGCATTCCATGCCTGGCTGGATGCTTTGTTTCTATTGGACCTCAGCGCAGTGAAAAACTTTCCTCTCGCTGCAAACGCCGTTGAAAAGAATGGGTTTAAGAGCCAAGTTAACTTTCTACCAAGTGTTTATATATCCCCGGTAAGTTAAGGTAAGAGAGAAGAAAACCTCGGCTACGTTTGAGAGTCCCCACGCAGAGAAGGTGTCAAAATAACAGCTGCCTGCTCCACAGACATCACTTTCATTTCTGACTAAACAAACAGATGTCACATGTGTACTGAACATACCGCTCCTCGGCCAGAGAGCCTTTCAACTCTCCCAGTTCAAAGACGGCGCTCTGGTGCTCGGGTGCGTTCGGTTTGGCTTTTCGTGTCTGAGAGTGTTTGTTTTCAGAGTCGGCGCAGCTGTTAATTTGTGTTTGAGTGAGTCTGTAAATTTACACACAACACGCAAACACTGCAGAAAAGAAAGTGTGACGACAACATCTGGGTCGTGTTTACACACATGGGAAACAGGACCAGGGATGTTTGAGGAAGTTCTATCAAACATTTCTCTCAAAAAGTTTGTTTCTCTCAAACATATTTCCCATTATTAAAGAGAAAAACATGGATTATAAATACAGACCTACAATTACAAAGAAGAATGCAAGCTGTCAGATTTATCTTTACAGTATTAGGCTTATGTTAAGTCACGATCCCTGAGTGAGAAGGGAATTTATTTCGTGTCATTTTCTACTATATCTTTGAGCAAAATAATGTATTTTTATTGCATCTCCTCAAATGTATTGATCTTGGAGGTATGGGAGTGGACTTGGGAAGTAGGAAGTCTACTTACGCAGTTTTTGAATCTACTGTTAGTCTGCTGATACCCTGAGAAACAGTAGTTGGACTAAATAAGACGTGTAAATGCCCAAAGTGGATGCAGTGCTCCAGACTCATCGAGCTAATAGTTTTTATTACGTCCAGCACGGTGAGGAACGGCAGCACGTTAGCCCACGGTAACTGATGGAAGATCTATTATGGAACCAATAGTTTCATGTACCAACAGCCATTACAGGGAAACTCAGCGCTTCAATGGTGTACCAGTTAACTGGGATCTGTGTCTGTGCTGAGTTTCAGTCAGTGCAGCAGCAGCAGGCCTGTGTCTCAGACAGAGCAGCTGGGGAGGTGTGAGGCTACTTTAGCTCGCTGCACCACATCAATCTCTCAAGAGGCTCCGAGACATTTACACACACTCATACATGTGCACGTATCACACTTTCACTCATTCATACACTTACTATAAAAAGCATTGTGTTATAACACTGTAATTGTCAGTAGTTTAAGTTTACTATCACAATGGTCATGGTGTAATACCATATCACCGTCATAAGCCATGATACTGTAATGGTGCACTAATGCATATCAAAATAAAAAGTGGCCATAATATCCTGTGACTTTGCAGAGGGACCTGGTGGATTTACACTGGGTAAGATATGTGTAACCCGACTTATCTATCCCTTTAAGAGAGTGAACGGTTTCTGAACAGGAACTCTGGGGTATTGGTCTCTAATCTAGGTTCGATGAGGACCGGCAGTAAATTACTTGACTGTCTGCTTTAGTAGACGTGAAACCTCCAACCCAGAGTAACGCACAGGACACTAGACTATTTATATATGAGGAAGATGTACTGCTACTAATCCAACAAAATCCTAGTGTCCCAGTAAGTCACTACGAATATGCAGAATAAAGAGAGGAAGGGATGGACGGTGGCAGAGACTGAAGACGGATGAAGACTAAAGCTTGAACTGTGGACTTTAAAAAACAGTAACTCATTAAGAGTCCAGAATAAATATCCGCACAGTTGGGTCCGGACTTTCTCAGCCGGAGATTCTCCCCTCAGACGCCTTCACCACAACACACTTCACCCAAAAAGGAAAATTCACTCATATCTACTCACCACTATGAGTGGATTTGGCTGCAACACAACGTAGAATAGCACCGTGCACCTTAAATACACATTAATGACACAGTTAAATCAGGTGCACGGGGAAATGACAGCAGCAGCAGCAGCTAGCACAGCTTCACAATTAGCTTACATGAACGTAGCTTGCCTCTCTAACAGGTGCAGCGATTAGCTAGCCTGGATGCTAAATGGTCTCACACACCGAACTAGCGGCTGTAGGACCTCTGGTCTCGTAAATGGTTTTGAAATAAGTCAACGATACAGCGAAATGTGTTGAGATAAAACCACGCTGAAAACATGGGTCAACACCCATGGAGCTCCGGCGAGCACGTTCTCCTGAGCTCCCTCCGCTGTTGGGGTCGTTGGGTGTTTTTGGAGAATGAGAGATGATTGCATTCGGTTTTCATCAACATTGTCTCAGTGGAAGTGAGACGGAGAGACACAGTGAGCGAGATCGGGGCAGTCACTGGGGTCTGTAACAATCTTCGTCTGATTTGTTTCTCCTCCTCTACCCTCGCTGCCTCTTTTATCTTTCTCGTTCTACCTCTTTTCTGTCTGAGTGGAAATGGGAGCGGACTCGGATCATCAGGGTTGCTAGGCAACGTTGGCGGAGAGGAGGGACGTAACACTGGGGGTCCGGGTCCAGTTTTGGTTGTTTTTCAGTCTTCTTCTCATTATCGCTTTCCTGTTGATTGCCATTCACCCTCTTTTCTTCCCGATCCCTGCGCCTTTTATTTTATTTTTCCTTTATCCCATGTCTTCTCCCTCCTTTCTGTCTGTATGACTGCACAGTGGAGATTTCTGCGCCTGGAAGATGTGCAGCGCCTCCAGCCAGCGTGAGCAGCAGCAGCCGTGAGCATTTATCAAAGCTGTGCTCCGTAATGACCACTCAGCAGTGGGGAAATTGAGCTGACCCCGAGGCCAAAGCTGTTAGAGGGGACTGGTGGGAAGGCCAGCAGGGTCAGGCCATCCTTGTCCCACCCACTTAGTGGGCAGTTAGCGCTGAACCATTAGTTTACTGTTTGGAGGCCTCAGAGCTATCCCTTGCCCAGTACACACACACACACACACACATACACACACTTGAACTAACACACAATGTGGACAACAGCCTCGCCGTCTAATCTTCAGCACTTCAATGTTTACCTGACACAAGTTGTAAAAGGAAAAGAGTCAAAGAAACCGAGGGGGTAAACTTTGTTGGCTGCCAGTAAATGCTTGGACTCGGCACCATCAGAAACTGTTTCTCTGTTGTTGCACTCGAAGCAGGTCAAGAAAATGTGGGCAACGTAAATGTAGCTTTATTTTACATTTTCCCTTCAAGATTTGGTGTTAAATTAAAACTACGAGCTGCGATGAACACTGAGTTTTAAATCTGAGCCTTTGCAGATACGTTACATGTTTAATTGAGTTGCTGAACAGGTTGAGGCAACATGTGACGGAACTAAAAGTGATGCTCCGCTGACATGATTTGTTTTATTCTGTCTTTGTGGGCCTTAAAATAAATTAAAGGTGTGAACTAAATGTTTAAGGTGGTTGGGCTTTCTATACAGACTCGCTATTTTCACACATGACCTGTGGAAAATGTCTGGAGAACGCAGCGGAACATTGGAACATTCCTGAAACATTCAGGCGAGCGGTGGCACTTAAAAAGATCATGCAGAAATACACCAGTATCTTATCACCAAAATCTCTTTGGCAGCGTCCTCTGCGTGAGAGATATTTGAGATATTTGTATTTTTTCAGTTTGACGTCCGTTGCATGTTATAAAAGGTCATCATCAACATATTTCGATAATATTCTCACATGGGCTCACTCATCCTTGAAAGTCCAGACATCAGTGCAGGTCTGAAAACACGTTACGGTGTCACACAGGATGAATCTGTGCCGTCTGAGGCCGGTGGAGCTCAGTGTGCGATGGGCTTTCCAACCATTTCACACTTGTTTTGAAAAGGTCTAATAAATAATCATTCAGTCCTAATACACTAATCCTCAATATTTGACCCCTACTTGTGCCTGACAATCACAGTATCAGTTTCCAAGTGTTGAAAAAATGAATTACTGGAAAAGTACACATTTAAAGAGACTGTAATTCATCCTCTCACTTAGTAAAACAAAAGGCAATCGTCTGTGTTTGACCATATTTGACCTCTGGTGATCTCTCTCTAGACTCTGAGGAGACATGACAATTCCAGAGCTTGTTAATGTCGGTGAAGCTGCACTGAGACAGATCACTGGTTCTAGTTAACATTATTTAACTCAGCTATGTCTTCGGGCACTTACACTGACAACAGGTCAGGGGCTGCCGAGGGGCGAAAAACCGCAGGGGAGCCGCGCACACAGACAATCAATATGGACGCAGATGGGAACAGAGGTGGGGGGCAGAGAAAAGAACGAGCCGGAATAGTCATTTTCGCTTGAGAGGCGCTCCCTTGAAAGCCATGAAATAAAAATCTGAACTTTAAAATTGATAAGGATTGATTTCGCTGACACGCGATCATAACATACACCCCTTTGGAGACTGGCAGCGTGAGGGCTTACAGATGCCTGAGCGCATAAAGGAGAATGGGGAGGATGTAAATCTGACTACAGCACAGCAATTAGCCTTTTACGGTGGAGAAGATATGGAGAATCTTTACTGTTTCATCAAATGACATTAGGCACGCTCCAGGCCCGGAGGTTTCTCGGGGAAGACAAATGCTAGAATAAACTTGTTTGGACAGATGGATTGGATGGAATTCTTCACAAAGTTCACTATTTTCCCTCACAGATCCATATAGATCACGAGCAAATGGTTAGTTCATTTGTGGCTTCTATTAAATCTCGCTCACAGGGTTCGAGCTGCAGAGACGCACTCGCCCTCAATGACATTTTTCCGACAATGTTTTCAAAAGACAAAGTGCTCTGTCAGATACAGGAGGTTTTATTTCATTGTTTACTGAAAATGCCGAGTTCATACGGGAGAAATAAAAAAAGCAACACAGATGGTGTTTTTATTCATGCAAGTGCAGTGTTGTTCTAAATCTGCCTGTTTGGAATTGGCTGTTTGCTTTGTCTGTGCTGATGCTGAAATTGAGCTGCAGCGAGAAAAGTCCGGCTGCAGGACTCAGACCACAGAACCTGCACAAAGGGCTGTTCACCTGTTTATTCATAGATCAGCTCGACTCATTTCACAGAATCCCAAACTGGAGAATCAGTTGTCGTTCACATTGCCGTGAACCCGCCGCTGTCTTGAACGTGCAGATGTTGCGATCGTCAATGTCCCTTATGTTGCTGATTATTCAAAGTTTATTTACATGAATATCGTCCAAGACACTGCACTTCCCTGGGCCCTTAACAATACACAAGCCAAGTGTGAGGCCAAAAAACATGAACGGTTCTTGAGATCTCTGAGCTGCAATTAGGCAGACAGAGATTTCTGGAATCAGGTCTTCACAGCTTTTTTATTTTATTAATTAGTGACAATGGTGACAAAAAAAGGGACAAACAAGATAGATAAGACGTAAAGAAATGCGTTTATAATGAGAGGACAGACAGAACATAAAGCAGTAAGAATGATTTGTATAATAATGATTGTTAGATGATGATGGTTAGAGATGAAGTAGGTGTGTGTGTGTGTGCATGTCCATGTTTAGTGATCTTGGATGTGGTGTTTATACTATAGCTATAATAAATAAATTATGTAATCTCAACATCAATATAACAGAAATAATAAACCAATGTGATTTGATATAATACTGTTGCTATCACCATTATTATAAATTACCATTACAATAATTAAACCAATATATAAAAAAGAGAAAGAAATCATTAATATGTGTCATATGGTTATTATTATATACCCTATAGTATATAATAAAATAATAATTAACATCTCTACAGTGATGAGGTGTGACGTCAGACCAGGAGACCAGTTTTAATGTTCTTTCATTTACAAACCTCCTGATCACGTTATGAATCAGATAACGACACCGTTTCAGTTGTTCCATCATGTACACTTTCAAAAACAAGTATTCAGTCCCCAGATTCTAATGAATCATTATTCAAATGAGAAGCACGGAGCAAAGAATGTGATTAGTCTGACGGAGAAAGAACTCTGTGCTAATTCCTCCTCAGATGAGTGATTGGGAGGAATGAACAGGGAGGTCTTGATCAAAGCTAACATTGTAAGTTAACATTGTACTATATGCTGGTGAGCAGATGGCGAGCCATAAATCCTCACCCAGCCCCTGACACATATTAGCATTTAGTTAGCAGCCCACAGCTTGCCAGCCATTTAGGTAATATCTCCATCAGATGACTTTGGAAATGGTGATGGAGCGAGTTGGGGGGATTTTAATGCTTTGCACGACTGTATTGTGCTTCGTTGGCGGGAGCTCCGGCTGCGCCGTGAAGTGTTGCTGTTCGCAGCGAAGGGAGAGTGTTGACAAATACACTCGTCCCTGCACATGTAGCTGCACGAAGCTTTCAATAACACCAGCAACTCGTTTATAACGAGTGAATTTACTAGAAATGTCATTATAGCCAACTGACTGGTTGGCAATAGCGTTCACATGCTGGTAGAAGTGAATTTATAATACATGTATTTTCAAATTTGGGTGCATCTCACACAGGTCTGCTGTTAATGCAGGGAGCGTATCTGCTGATCGCCTGCTGCGGAGCTTCTACGTGAGGTTTCTGGTATTATACTGTATTTTCTTGATTTAAAGTAGGTCTTTGTTCTTAACTAAATTCAAGGACACTACGGTATGAAGCCGCGTATCTTCTGGTCGTACAAATATTTGTAGTGAGTCGTGCGGCTCATGCTAGCAGCCACGTGATGGGCGTAATGGTCAAATGAAGAATGGTCAAGTCACACGTCACATACAAAATCCTCTTCCTCACCTGTACCTCCCTCCACACCCTGGCCCCCCAGTACCTGTCTGAGCTCCTCCACCTACGTTCCTTGGGCACAGGTCTGTTCACCGTCCTCAATAACCAGCCTGAGAACCTACGGTGGCAGGGCAGTCATTGTTGTGGTCCTGGCAGAGACCCACAAGAACAACAACTCCTGAAAACACACGTGTTCATCAGGGCTTTTAAACACTAGTTTCTCTAATAAACATTACTACTACTATTTTCTGGTCTTGGGCAACTTGAAGGACGCTATATACATTCAAATGATGTTTGAACACGGATTTGAAAAAGATATATTAGGAAATCAAATGTTTGCCAATAAAAACACAGACACCTCAAGCCTTCATTCAAATAATAAAAAAGCTGCAGCGAGACTATTACTACAATTTGATTTATGACAAAATTATGTTCTTGCAGAAACATCAAAGGAACGAACAATTATTTTAACGTCATCTCTCGTGTGTGAGTGGAGTCGATATTTCTGAACAAGTGCATGTGTCCCTAAACTCCAGACAGAGACCAGACAGCCTGGTGACAGATCAGATGCATCAACACTTTGATTTACTCAGATAACGTTTGATTCGTCTCTCCAAGCTGAAGACGACAAGATTTCCTCTTTTCTTTCTTTCTTTTCTTTCTTCTTCTGTTTTCTTCTTTACTTTTGGTCAATTACCAGAAAATCTCATCTTCTGATTCTACATGAAGTGAGAGGCGACAAATGTTATAGAGATAATTGCTTAATTTCAAAACTCAATGAATCATTTTCATGGTATAATGTCTTTAATTCCTGATAGGAGGCCTTTAAATATAATGTTTTATTAGTTGTTTTGAGTTTGGCTTCAAAAAGAAAAGTTGTTTTAATCAAACTTTTAGTCATCTTTAGTCATCTAGTTTCATCTTTGGGTTTTACGCTGACAGACCTCTCCTTTACTTTATAGTCCATTTGTTTTTTGATAATTAAGAGGCACGGCCTAAGCGTATGCAGTTATTTTCATGCATTGCAACACACACTGCAGAAATGCTGTAAACTCCCTCGCTGACACACACACTGACAGACGGAGTGAATGACCCTCCTGCTGCACGGATCAGGTTGCAGTGTGTGAGCGGATAGTGAAAGGGCAACAGCGGCGAGACAGAGAGTGCAAACTATGTGTAGATGTCTGTGCACGTGTGTGTGTGCACGCGCGTGTCTGGGTGCATTAGTGTGTGTGTGTGTGAGCATGCATGTGTGTGGGGTTAATTGTGGTTCAACAGTGAGGAACAGCTGAGAGAGCTCATATATGGTGCAGAGGAACAAGCATGGTGACAGGCAACTTGACAACACAACCTGTTTTATGGTGACGAGTGTGTGTGTGTGTGTGTGTGTGTGGTTGTGAGAGAGAGAGAGTGACGGGGTGGGGGGGGGGGGGGGGTGAAGAGTGTGCTAAAGAAAGGCAGGTGATCAGTGAAGTGCCCACCCAACATGTTCACACGCCTCCTTTAAGAATAGCAAAGAGTATTGGTAAGCGATTTCTACACCAGGGTGCTGATGGGGAGGATTGTGTAACCGTGTGTGTGTGTGTGTGTGAGAGAAACCGAGCAGGAGAAAGGAAAGGAAAGACAGTTGACTATCCTTCACCTGCCGCCCAAAGTACACCAACAGGAAGGGATCTAAGAGAGATCACAGGCTGTTTTCTCTTACCCATGAGGCTTAGCGGGGGACGACAGCAGTCAAGGTGCGGTATACTTTACACCGGCTTGCAAAATAAGTATTTGCGCGGCTTTTGTTTGTTGCTGTGCCTGGGTTGCAGCTGTGTGTGTGTCTGTGTGTGTTTGTGTGTGTTCTTGATGCATAAGCACGGGTTCAAATCATCAAAGCAGCTCTGGTCAGCTCAGTTTTCAGTAAGCAGCTAAAGGTTAGACTTATGTGTTGCTACTTACAGTAACACACCAGGATTCCTTTACACCGTATCATTACCGCCACACAACTCACCTGTCAGTCACAGCAAATTGAGCAAAGTGGGTCATTTCCAGAAGAGACGCAGGCCGCTGGAAAAAGCGACGCCTGGTAAAATAGCGCGGAGGATTGTATTTGATTTATTTTTACAAGTTCAATGTATTTGATGTACAAAAATAATTTAATTTAATTATATTTAAAGCAGAGCTATTTCAAAAACTGCTGATATTGATGAGTTTTACATGATCTTTCTGGTCGTATCCATTTTGTTCAGCCTCATTCTCTTCATATTCTCTTCTGCTTCAATTGTATAAAATTAAATTGATTAAAGTCATGATGAATAAATACTTTTTTTGAACTGGCAGCTAATAATCTGTGATTTTTCAAGCAAAAAAGTCAAATACTTGCTGGTCAATTAAGCTGAATTTGAAGACATCCCTTTTGACCCCCAGAAACTACAAGTGGCTTTATTAAATACTTTCTTAACTACTTATTTGAAATTTTACAGACTAAAATACAATTTAAAAAAACAATATATGAGGACAATTGTTAGTTGTTGCACTAATTTCTAAATCTGTTTTTGTTTAATAGGTTTTTAACATCTGTTTTATACATTCTTTTAATATAAACTTTCATTCCGTATTAGTGTGGAATATTTGACCAGCCCGAGACCCCTACTCCTACTGAAATGAACATTTGAAGCTCAATAATAAAAATTAATTTAGACTATGTGTGTATTGCACAAGCTCGTGCACCAAACAATTGTAAAAAGTTTTTAAAATGTGTGTTTGAACTTATGATTGTAATTGTCGGGGATGTGTAAATAGGAACCAATATGATTGAAGGCCCAACAGTGAAACCACATTTAAATTAATAGCTGCAGTTTTTTTATTTATTCGAACCTGCACTAAATTGCACACACTCATAAATATCAGTCTTCTAAACATGTTGGATTTTTTAAAATCCAGATCCATGAATTATTCCCTGAGAAATAAAAAAACCTCTCACAGTGTTAAAGAAAGTGGGAAAAAGTCCAAACAGGCAATTAAACAAACGGACAGAAAACATAAGCTCCTCGATGGAGGAAATCACATAATCCCACTGAGATAGTTTGACTTTTAGTTCTGCCGCTGCATCAAAAATAAAAATTGGATTCTTATTACTGTTTGCATTTCAATCATGATTGAGATTCAAACAGGCAACTGCCACCTAAAGGAAGTCAATCATATGACTTAACTGTGATGATTGGAGTCCCATTTAAAGCAGTTTCTACTTCTCATTCTCTCCAATCCACTAAAACCGGTTAGGAACTTTTTGCTCATCAAATAATTCACATCGAAAACTTATTGGAAAAGATGCAGTGACGAGGAAGAGGTCCTGCAACTGCCGCGGCCTGAATTCAAACCGACATCCTCCCGGTATGTGTCCCAGCGGTCCCAGCATGCTGAGCCACCAGGACGCCAGATCTGGTCTTTGAAGCCACGCAGGGTTCCCTGAGGCCAGCCGCAGCAGCGCCGGCCGGGGGGGGGGGGGGATCGAATGTGTGCGAGCTGCCCCACTAATAAGATAAGTGGGCTAATGCTAGCTCTAGAGGTTTGCCACTCATCTCAATCTGTCGTGTTTAACAGTCTCGCAGGAATAGCTCTCAAATTTAAATGCTGGACGGCCGCTGATGGAGTGGCAGTGTGCGTTTCTGTGTGTGGGACGGGCCCGTGTCAGTATGTGTGTGTGGATACGTGCCGAGCACGGGCGCAAGCAATGTAAGACGCTGGCCACGTCTCATGGAACATCAGTTGACACTAGAAAAATACAGCTGCCGATAAATCTCTGACAACAGCCGGACTCGGGTTTCGCTCCATGATTTATCCGAGTTGTTCCTTTTAGACTTGCCATTTGGGAGCCACGATCTCTGTAGGTCATTTGTACAACTTACTTTGAAACTTTAATACTAAACCAAGCGCAAATGTGGAGGGAAGGAAACCTGGCCTTTCCCGGAGATTAAACCAGCGGGATATCATTTATCTGTTCTTTCTCTCTTCTCCGTCCCGAGCTCTTATTTCTTCCTCCGCACTAAAAAATTGTCTCAAATAATCAATGGTTTCGGTTTGGATGTTTATATTTAACTGCTGATGTACCCAGCAGCTTCTCTCAAAATGCCAAGTGTCCTGTGTGAAAAACCAGGCTTAATTGGAATATGTGTCTCTTAAGGTGGAAGCTATTATTCTTGTTCAGTCTTTATTGATCTGCGGCTTGTTGCACTGATGAGTTCTGCACCGTGTTTATCAGACAGAGACGGACTCGTTGAGACTATTTTCCTTAATAAACATTTAATAAAGGTGTTGTATGTATTTTAATCTGATACGTGGGAATTGTTGCATAACAGTAAATGTCTTAGTCCCCCCCCCCCCTCCCCAATTATTTAAAAACTTTTAGATAACTTCAATGACACAATGAAATATGAGAAATTCACAAAATAACTCTACTTCACACTCGACAACCGTAGTGTGGCTAAATTTGGACAAAGTTTTGTAACGGATCCCTGCAACACAGACCTGATACCCCTGAACATGTTTCGTGTTCGTCGCACACGTCAATGTGTCGTTACTCTAATTATATTCACGCTGTTCCATGACATCACTCAGCGCACAAACGTCTTCACCGGCAGACAAACAGGTGTTTGTCATCAAATAACAAGTGAGATTTCAACGGCAAAATTTTAATCACCGTCGCCTCGTCGTCCACTCGGGTTCTGATCGTCCTGGTAACACGTTTAATTATAATTATTAATGAGGGATCGGTTTTCTTAACTTCGGATTTCACAATATCAGCTGTCACAGGCACAACAAATACTTTTGATGATATTTTTAGTTACATGTAAAAGTACATCTACTTTGTTATTGTACTTCAGCACATATTTCATTACTCTGTACTTGAGTTAAACAGATTTATATTCAGGTACTTTTCACTTTTACTTCATTACATGTCAGCAAATATTTGTACTTTCTACTAACTACATTTTAAAAAAGCATTGCGTTACATTGTTTTCTATATTGTTATAAGTTACAAAAATTTTTAAATGAGTTATGTTTACTTTAGTAGTACTTTTGTTTTCGTAAAATGTGTGAGTACTTCCTCCACCTCTGGTACAATGTACAGCAAGTCAGCAGGCATGTGGTGTAACGCACTCACTGCTTAATGTTAACTCTAATGTAAAAAAAGCTCTAAGAATGTTTGTGTGCTAATAAACACGTTTCAATAAAACAACTGTGACCTGGTTTGTTTTCTCTGAGTCTTCATCAAATGTTCTAACATAAATGTTTTCACAAATAAAAACAGCGCTGGCATTAATCACTGAACTGGCCTTTAGGGTGCACAGAATCTGATCTTAGCCCCCCCCCCCCAAATTTGTTTGCTAACGGCTGTGTGGACAACCGCACACTCTTAACACATTCAGACCCCCCCCCCCACCTCGCCTCCACGCCGAGACAACTTGGAAACCACCGTCGAGTCTGAGGAAGCTGGCGCTCCATAGTAAGCACCTTCAATTACAAATGTTATCAATCGCAGAGAAAGAGAGAGCTTAGCACTTGTGTCTGTTTTTCTCATCAGCAGCGAAGGGGCAGCAGCCAGAGAGAGAGAGAGAGAGAGACAGGGACAGCAGTTTGTACATGTGTGTGTGTACTTGTGAAAGTGCGAGTGTATGTGTCTATCCTCCAAAACTTGACCCCGCGCCCTCCCTGAAATATCCCGTCGCCTTCGGTGTTTCTTTCTTGCCATTCCTCGGTATCGTAGCCCCCATGCCCTCCGCAAAACCTTAAGAACATAATCGTCTCAAATTCAGCGCACTGAAATAATTAAGGGGTTGCATGGCGCCAAAAATAAGGGTGTGTGTGTATTTTTGAAGTGGGGAGGGGACGTGTTTTGGAGGCTCGGGATGCCAGGGTGCCTCCGGCCGGGTTCAACTTGTTAGGAAAACTGGGTATTGCCTTACACTTCCGTTGACATGACTGCAGTATCAGAGGTAGGGGGGGTGCGGGTTGGGTGTCAGCCACCTCTTGGCTGACCCCCCCAAGGATGTGCATGTTTACAGAGGTGTTCTCACAAACATTTGCCCAGCGCAGCACGACGTACACGCCCCCGCGGGCATTAAGAAATGTTCACAATCGTCATGCAATTTGTCGCCATAAGCACAAAACAGACGTGCAGCGTTTTTGAGGTGACACATAACGGCGAGTTCTGAATTAATTGTAACTAATCGTGACACGTACGCGACTTAACGTGGACTTTAGACCAAAACCACACGCGGACATTTTTTCATGTACTGGTTAGACCATGAAACGGGATCCTGAGAGGCCCGGTTAAAGTTTCATGGATAATCAGTCGCTAAAACGCCGCAGAGTTGTTTATAACTTAGGAGACAGGATTTTTTTTACAACTCAAGAAGACGCCAAAGTTGTTTTTGTGACGATCATTTCATCCTCTGTCGCAACGATCCCAAGTTAAACTGAGGATGTCATTCACGTCACAAACTAATCCACCAGGAATGTCTCTGGACACGTAATAAATTGGCAGATACAGCACCCGGTTTTTAATGTCATGGCTGTACTTATATCTAATATAGCCTATAGATTCATTGCTTCCCCTCAAAGCACAGATATGTGGATTCCATGCACCTCAAATGAAAAGACGGGGCAGCTCTTTTTTCCCCCTCGTGTAATGATCCTCCTATGGATCCCTTGACATTCCAGAAACGAAGCACGGCGCCTTCAGCACGCAGTATTTTTAGAGAGCAGCTATCACCTACTGCACGACTGTGTGGTCGGGAAATGTAAAAGTTTTAATGACATGCATGTAGGATTCATACTGTCTGATCACGGTGAATTAAATTATGAGTGAGGATAAAGAGAATTTAATTTTGTTGTATGAATCAGTAATAGTGAATGCAGGGAGAAGGGAGGATTTTAAAACCCGTGCACAACAAATACTGAATCCAAAGTCAAATGCAAGAATCGTATGCTCAGTGTTAGAAAAACTACTTATAATATATACATATGTGTACATGTAATTTATTGTCTGGTAAAAGGAACAGAATAGTCGCCTGTAATCACCTCTAATCAAAAAGCTCAAACCTCTCACCAACATAGTAACACAAACGTAATAAAAGCATACTTCACATAACACCAGTATTCATGTTCACATACCAGACACGGACAGTGAACAGATCACAGACATATTGCTCTCTCACACACACACACAACACACACACTTCATAAGCATGCAGACTGGGGAGCAGGCGTCCTTTGTTGGAGGGAGAATGGGAAGTGTGAAGGACGTGACGAGGGAGATAAGTGTCCTCCAGGGCCCTGAGGTTACCCTAATGGTGTCATACATCACCACTCACAAAGCCATGCAGAGCAAAGTTGTCAATGCATGAATGCTGCACTATTACTATCAGCCATTTTAATCATGGCACCTGTCACTGTGCTAATCAACACCATAACTTCACACTGGAAATCACTCAGAAAAACTCTGTAATGCTGCTGTGTACTGGGAACTGTATATAACAGCGGCAGTAAGTCACGCTGAGGGCGCGAGGCGAGGGCTTGTGGCTGTGCAGTGCATCATTGCCCTTGTTTAATGGAGGCTTGGCTTTTCCTAAGCAGTTGTTGTGACAATGCTAAATGTCGCTTTTATGAACGTGCTAAAAGGCCCCCCCCCCCCCCCTGTCAACACACCCCCTTCCCCTCAACACACACACACACACACACACAGCCTGTCCAGTGTGGCCTCCTGGACACACACTGAAAACACAAAACAGTACCTCAGCTCAAACTGTCCACAGAATCCAACAACGCATCATCCCTGTGATTCGGCACAAGTCATAAATATAAATGAATGGTTCAAAGGAAACTCTGAGGTTTACTTCAACTGGTTTCAGGTACAAACCATCCGGAAAATATCCAGAAAACTGCGTCAAGATCTTTTCTGGGGTTTCACTCTCACATATGAAGAAGGCAGCAGGAGGTTGTCCAGGTCAGACACGACAATAAGTTGGGGCCTGAGTTTGCAGGAGGAAGGACATGACTTCTAAGTTCTGCTACAGAAAGTAGTGTTTTTGTTTATTTGAGAATTTTGCTGTTGGCCCTTATTGGAAAAGTAATGGAATATTTCCAGAGCAACTCTAAAGTTTTCAGTAAAATGTGCTGTTTTCCCTGACTGGCCAGGGAACTCATGTCTACACCCTTTGTTCAGGTCAACTCACCCAAAATGACACAAATCTAATATAAAAGTAGAAGGAGATCTGCTTTGAAACATCAAACGCTGACATTAACAAACAGGGTTTCTGTAACTGTTGTTTTTGTAAGACGTGGTTACAGTGAGAGCTTTTCACAGAGATGAATAAGAATAGCCAGGCTCGCTGCTTTCATTAGGATGCAACTGTGAAGAAAACAAAAAACTGTGGCCTGGCACAGAATCTGCAGCCCCGGTGGAGGCCTCTGCCCGTTTTTATACATCTAACAGGAAGCTTGTACAAAAAGTTGAATGAACAAGTAAACACATTCATCCGTAAAAAGTTAGAGGTCTCTGATCATGGTGAAATAACGTGTGGCTTTCAATAGACATTTTGCTGCAGCTGGTTACCTCTTTGAAAATGGAAGCACGGGATCTGGTATATTCACGAGTAATCCAGGAATTAATTGGATAATTTGTTGGCCATGATTTTGTATTTCATGTCCAACAATTTATCTGTATCTGAATCATAACCTACCCTCGATACCAGGAAATCAAGATGATGTGGATCTGTTTTCCCCAGGATTGCTGCTCCATTAATTACTGAGCAAACAAACACAGGAATTTAATAGTTTCTTTGTCAACAAGCATAACCTGCCTGAGATAAAGGAAACATTGTGCCATCCTAACTCTAAGTTGTCTATTGTCTTCTTTTACAAAGATAACACATATTGGTTTGGATGAAAATGCTGCAGCTGGAGACAAAAAACTGGGGAAAACCAAATCAATGTTTCTGTCCATCACAAAAGATGTTCCTCAGGGATCAATACCAGGTCCCATTCTATTTATCATTTATATTAATAACATTTGTTACGTCCTTAAATGATCATTTCTATGCAGATGATACCATTGTATGTTGCGTTGCTGAATCTGAACGCTGTAATCATCATTTTTTTTTAAACCTGATGCAGCGATTGATCTTAGATTACTACTAAATGCAAATAAGGAGAAATTGTTATATTATTCTCTCGAGCCAGACGTATTGATCGCAATAATTGCATAATATATCATCACGAACGGATCCCAGCACCGCTGATGGGAGAGTCACAGGAAATAAATAAGTAAAAAACAGGGTTAGCCTGTTGCACACAGGTTTTCCGATGATAAACAGAAACATCTGAGGCAGATTTCATGATGGTCTTGGATTATGGAGATGCAAATCTTCAGACCTGCTGCTGCCTCCATTCCTAAACCCTTGGATTCTGTTGATCATCCCACCCTCAGATTTATCACCATTGACGTCTGTGCTTCTCACTTGTTGTATCCTTTACAACTCAGCTGGGCGGAAACGCCTGATCTTCTCTGGCATTTGTTTCTACATGAAGCCATTATTGGAGATCTTCCACCGTGTATTACTTCTTGATTGGCTCGCTCATCTGGATCCCATCACACTGATTGGTTTACACTTCAAGCCGCCACTGAATTTGGAGAATCTTCTTTTAGTTTCTATGACCCCGACTCCTAAAAGGTTTTTGCGACAAACTTTAAAACTTATTACACTGATATTATTTGGAGATTTTATATCCCTTCTAATTCTCCAATAATTTACTTTTACGTATGTGTTTTAACCACTTTTTTAAGATGTGACTCTTTTTAACAAAGGGTGTTCACTCAACTTCATTTTAAATGAAGGCAATGTCAATTAATTTCTCAAGTATGAATAAAGGTTCCTTTATTTTTTATTTATCACATTTGAAGTAAATGCTTTTCATATAAACAGTGTAATAATAAGACACAAGGTACGATAAGAACAGGAGCGTTAACCAAGTGAAACCACAGTGTTTAGCCACAGGCAGGTAAAACTATAGATAAGAAATATTTGCAATATCTAAATTAACAACATAATATTGCAAAGGTAGAAGATAAAAACTACTTCAAGCTCAGTTTTACAGGGTTTATGTTAATATACAGTATTCCACTTTACTAATGGAGAAAATGAGTAAAAAAGCCTAAAGTGATTTGCACCTCTGCAGTTCGTCTCCGAATCTGTTGAAATGTCAAAAATGTAAATGTTGTACATCATGATTGATGTTCTCCCCTCCACTGTGGGCTCTGCTGCGTCTCCTCCAGTGGCATCATGTCAGCCGCCTCTGTGTATCTTCTTCAGATTACGAAACGCCCGCTGTAGATACGGGACCCGAAATAAGACGGATATGTTGCTTGAGACCCAGCAAAGTAAGAGTTATGGGGGGCAGCTGGACAAGGGCTGGTAAAATATGGACGATTTCTAACTATAAAGATACTGATATCTGAGATCGAGTGATGGAACTTGCATGGTGTTGGTTTCAGGCTGGTTGGGCAGTCCTGTTTGGGTAGCGCTGGAGAGACACTGGGTCGGGTTGCAACATATTAGCATTCCTCTGGACGGAGGCTGTGACACGGGCTGGCAAAGGGCTGCAAGCGTGAGGGAGGTCAGGGTGGAGAAGGGAAAGCGGGAAGACACTAATGTTGGAGATAGAGGACGGAGTAGATTGCGAGAAATCAAGTGTGAACACCACTGTACGAACCACAGAGGTCTGAACTTTGGTATCCACTTTACTACGGACCTTAAATTCAGATTTAGTTCACCAAAGATCATAGAAAAATGATAAATGAAAGCATTTCAGGTAAAATGTGATTGAAAATTATATCATTACTAATGCTCTTATTACTTCAGGGAATAATCAACGCACCTTATTGGTTTATGCCCCATTTTTTCTTCAGTTTCACAAAGTTTTGGTGTCTGTAGCTGTAGCTGAGGCTGCATTTGAAGACCAGGCTGTACCACTTCCAAGGCTTCTCCACATGTGGGTAGTAAGAATTCCCATACAAACCAATCTAGTGTCAAATAATAATAATAAATGAAACAACATATTTCACTAAAATCTGTGAACCAGGCTTCGGTCAGAGCGAAGCCAGTGGTGAGACGCCATGTTGGATTTATACACAGTCTGGTGGTTGGATCAGGGCGGCAGGAGTGATGGTGCTTCCTGTAGCACTGTGTCATTATGAAACCTGTTTTAACTAATGAGATACATTATTGTTAATCACCTGCTCCATTAGGAGCGACGTGTTGAAGACAGACGCAGCAGTTGTGGACACATGGATACGACACAGACACACACACACACACATACAGACACACACTTGCTAAATTTTTGTCGTCCCGAGCACACAAACATGTTGAAAACTCATCAACCACAGATTACCCACACTGTGTATTATATATATAATCTTCACAGCTCCGAGGGCAGATTAGGTGGTGGTCCCCCCCCACCACCCCCCCCCCCCCCCCGGGCGAGAGGCAGCCTCCCTGGATTAAGGATTCAGAGATTCTGGTTAATGACACCCAAAGCCTCCCCTTCCTCCCAGGTGCCAATAGAGCCTCATTTTAAAGGAGACTGATGGGCCCGGCTCACGGGGCTATGTGGGCCTATCTTTTAATCATAAATGAGACCCCTCCCTCACTGCCCTCTCTCTCTCTCCCTCTGTGGGATGGGGGGGAAAGTGCTGGTCTCAGCGTTGTCCCCCTCCCCTCCGCCCCCTTTTTTCCGTTCTGTCTTTATGCTTTTCCAGCCCATCGCTGATCGGGGGCATCAGTTCCACAGAGGTGACTCCACCGCTGTCACTTAGGAGCGGCAGAGTCTGCTGCTCTGTCCGAGAGACGGGGGGGAGACAGGGAGTGTTGGGTGGGGGGGGCGTCCGGTGGTGGAGGGGGTTGACAGGAGGGTCACGCTAACGACAGGACGTCTTCTGAGGAGTCTTGCTCCAGAGTGGACGATGTTATGGCTTCTAGCCCCGTGAAAACTCTGCTCAAACATTATCTTTATCCAATGGTACCGAGCTATAAACACCCCTCCATCCCAGCAGTCTATTACCTCTGCAGAGTGAGCAATATTTCATGAAATCATTTTTACACTCTCTCTCTCTCACTCACACACATATACACAGACCTTTTCTACTTTTTTTTTGTGGACTGTTAAGTTTATGTACAAGTATCAGGGAAAAAATGTACCTGCACTTGGAAAGTTTTGCAAGAGTTATCGGTAAAAAAGGTGTTATGATACAAGCTCACCTGCAGGCCTGTGCAATGAAGTCCTTATCACCATACACACACGAACATGCACACACACACACACACACACATGCACACACACACACCACCACCTCAGTGCCCCCTTGCCTTCAGTCATTGTCTCTCGCTGCAGTCCTGCAGGGGGTAAACGTCAAACTCTCCAAATTGGATGAAACATTATGGGAAATATTATGAGGCAGCCTGCTGCTGTGATGGCTAGAGGCTTCTGGTTAATTGAGTTGTTGCCCGCGCTGCATACTGAGCAGGATCCGAAAATGGCAGACGAGTCGGGGTGTGACACTGGCTTTTTTTCTTTTTAAGATTTTATCTTTATTGGTTATTGTGCAGTAGAGTCAGAGAAAGGCCAGATGGAAGAGGACGAGACGAGGGAGCAGCAGAGTGTTTCACACAGTACTACAAACTCTCAGGGTACTTCGGCTTCCTCCCATGGTCCAAAGACATGATTGGGTTTAGTTCAGACTCTAAACTGAAAGGTGATGTTTGCTCTTTGTTTCTGTGTAGCTGCCCTCAGACCACGGAGGGGATGTGAGAACGCAAATGTCCGAGCCAGTTGCCTTGGACATTTACCGACACTTTTCCTGCCTCAAATGTCCAATTGAAGCCATGAGAGAATGCAGCGGGCATGTTGATGACTTCTCCACTTGGAGAGACGAGGGGATCCGGAAGCTTTTGGTGACGGGGACCGATGCTGAAATTTGCAGGGACGGCAAGAGACTCGGTTGGAATTCGTACGTCATGTCCTGCCTCTTGTATGCTCCTCCCAGGTGCATCTCCTCACCTGAATGGTCCTTCCTGTTCTGAACAAGAGTGTCAATTCCCAACCCAACAAAAAATTTGGAATAATATTCAGGTTCGGTTCAAGTTCGCTCACATCTGTGATCGGGGAAAACATTGATCGTGGGTCAGGTTCGTAAACAGCTAGTCTGACCCCCTCCTGCATTCTTCATACGTGAAAGGCAAACACCAGAAAAATTTACACAATTTTCCAAATATTTGAAAATTGGCTTATGTTGTCCAGGCTGTCCCCCGCTTCTTGTCTCATGTCGGCTGATATCGGCTCAAAGAGAAGCAATGTAGATAATAGATTGATGGATATTTCAAATCCAGTTTGAAGAAACTACACAAAACTATAATTAGAACATCCACAACTTCAGAGCCGTTCCCTCTTGCGGCGCCTTCAAAAGTTTCTACGCCGGAGTCACTGAATGATTTCCCCTCTTTAAGCCTGACATACAGAAATCTTTTATCCACAATATTAGTCGGAAGAGGAAGACAGAACTGAAATTTTAAAGAGAAGGGGGAGAAAAAAAAGCCAAGAGAAGTACTTTTGATCATCGTTGCGACAAGTCTGAGAAGTAACATTTAGTCATTAATGTCAAAGCGGATATATATGCCAGGATTTATCTATTAGCATTAAGAGAAGCCTATTAGAAATGCAGCTCATCCTTATTCGGGGTCACCAGTGAGTGATAATCTTCTGCAAATATATTCTGCTGGGGAATCTTTTTTTTTATTCAGCCCAGTCTTTCCCACTGGATTAAAAACTGTGATATCCTAATATTGTTTAGGATTAGAGAAGATAAAGGAAGCTGAACGACATAACACATTTTTAAATCACAAAGAAAACATTATTTTGGTTATAGTACTGACTGTAATTTATTTTAAAGGCTAATAAACACTACATATCTGCTCAGTGGGGTTTGTGCATGATTTGATTCAAATTATTGACTAAAATATAAACAGTACAAACATTAACTTCCCAGATAGCAAACGAATGTGGGTTACTCGATGCAAGTTGCTTCCAGTTTAAAACAAATTAACCTCCCACTTTAAGCTTTCTAGATAAACGTCATGATATTCCTCGATTGCCGCCATCAGTTTGATTAGTTTGTTGAAATTCACAGTAATAATGTTGCGAACGTCCTCATCGTCGTGTTCACGGGCTTCGTCGCAGCCTCAGAGCGAGGAGGAGCGAGTTTCCTGGCGGGTACTTCATCAACATTTCTCGGCGGGTCAGTGTCCTTCGTTGGCAGAGCACATCAATTCAGAGGGGACATCGATCACAGCCGCCTCTCGTCACATTGACCAGCTCATTAGCTGGACTTAATATACGCCGAGGGAGCAGTGAGGCAGCGTGTCAGACCTGCAGTCTGGAGGAAGTCGGCTCGGAGATGTCGAGGTTTAGAAAACAACTCGTACAAGAGCAATGACGAGATGAACATCTGTTTGTTTGTGCCAACTGTTTCTTTTTTTAATCTTTGCTCTGTATTCAAGTGGGAGAAATGTAGATCCTGTCAAGCTGGCAAATAAAACCAAGCTCCCTGTGAATTTTGCAGTAGAAATCGATACAATTTTTATATCTAATACCAATGTTTTTGTACCATTCCAGGAAGTAGTCTGCCCCTTATGAAGCGTAACAAAAAGTAATGTCAGGTGTGTTGGATGTTTGTACAACACATCTGACTTTCATGCAGGAGACCAACGTATATTTCCCTGAAAGTAACTTTTGCTTTTTAAAAATGTGTTACAACCATCTTTAAATTATTTTATTTTATTTTAAGTATTTATTTCTTCTGTTGCTTCACCCTGAGTTTACCTCACAGACTGATTATTCGTCACTTTCTAACCTTAAACAATTTGCAAAGGTATTTAAAGCTGGAGGGAAAATGTTGTCATCAAACAAATCTTTGGGTTTTGCAGAACTGAGCAAATTTCAACGTGATTGTCCAGTGATGAGGTTGAATTTGCCGAAAGTGCTTTCAAGTTATAAAGTGAAGCTGTTTTCAGACATGATCTCCAGCAAATTATAAATGTTTGTCTTTCTTATTTGAAAAATGCAGCAGGAGATTATCAGGATTTGTATTCTTTATGTTTTTTTCACTTTTGCGTGTTAGAAACTTTATTGACATCCTCACCCACTTTATTAAATTCACATCCTCACAGACAAGCCCTCTGGAAAAATGTCAGTTCAGTGCACTTGTGCAGAAATTAGAAAACAAGAGGTAGAAGAGGCAGAAGTTCATCCTCCATATTGTGGACTCTTCATTTTACTGCTACAAATTAAACCATCAAATATTTGAAGGTGGAATCAAAAACATTGTTTATTACAACCAATGAATGGTTTTCACCATCTTTATTCCCAGAGAAAGTTGTGTGTGTATCATGGCCCTCTGGGTTAAAACAATGCTCCCTCCCACAGATGCAAACGTTCACTCCAGAGCAAACCAGAGCGTCCCAGCTGACTGCTCTCCTTGTCGGCCGGGCCCACTCACAGACGAGGGCCACATTGTGCCTATTGTCTGACTAACTGCCGGCCACTCAGAGGAGAAAGGGGGAAACTTGTGTAAACAAGCTGCAGCTTTAGCATCTCAATGTCACTGCATGGGTGTCTGCTGCCACGCAATGTGTTGTGCTCGCTGGCATCATGCGTTCCCGCCCGGGCAAACGCAAACTCTGGACGGGATCCTGCCGACCGAGCCTCTCTCCACATCTTCAGAAGACGTGCATGAGGGGGAATTCAGAGTAATAACGTCACATAAAACTTCTAAAAAGTCTTATTTATCAATGAAACTGAGCAGAAATGAAACACAGCAAAGCGTATTGAACTCTTGGCGCCCGCAGCAGCTGACTGTGTGGACACAGCCAGTTGTGTACCTGGCTGGAGGCTGCCACATGAAAGGATATGCAGGCTTTTCCAAAGGGGAGTTTAACATCTCTATAGCGCCCCCTGTTCGCTTCCCTCTTTCCTGTTATTAGTAGGTTAGGCTCCGTCACGTTGTGTTTTGCATTTAGCGGGTTAGAGGCACGGATAACAAATCTGCTGCAGCTTCATCAGGCCGTGCCTCTTTAGTGCCGTCAGCTACAGCGCTGCTCTTAATCACAGTGTGAAGTCGGCGCAGACTCATAAATTTATACACACTTTTGACCTCTGCGTGTCCTTCGTATTTACCTTTTCACACAGTCACATTTTAAGAGAGACGGGGCTCTTCTGTCTCTAATAATTACCGGCTAAAGACATCCCTTTATTAGTGTCTAGTTTTGTAATGCTGCCAAATAACACTTTATTGCCCTTTAATTAAATATTAATGGTAGTGTCATTACGTCTTCATTCATAATTAAAGCGCTGCTAACGACTGATATTGCATATTAATGTAATTAAACACCAGCAGTGTTTGTGTGTGTGTGTGTGTGTCTGTGTGCGACCAAGCCTCCCTGTGCTGTTGTGATGTTAGCATTTGATTTAAACAATAGAAATAAATGTTTTTATTTACAAAGCAAAGCCCATGACACTTATACAAATAAACATTAACTGTACTTTGCACAATCCAGCCTCTAGTGCTTACTTACAACATATTGCACAACCCCCCCCCATAGTATTTTTACATTTATATATTTTTTACTTTTTCATATTTGTTATATTTATACTTGCACAAATACACCCCAGCAAATTCCTTGTTTGTGTAAACCTGCTTGGGAATAAAACTCGATTCTGATATATTTTATATAAATTCTTCAAACCTATGAAAACTAGGATACAGCAGAATCATGCATGTTGATTTTACTCCAGGTCAAATTGTGCATCTTCAGATAATAATGCGTATTAGGTGATTAAGGAGATAACAGCACTATTCTCCACCACACTCCTCCCACCAACAACTGCCCAATAAGGAACTTAGGGAGGAATGGTAAGTGAAAAAAATTAAAGAGGCTCCATCCGGACTAAATTGACCCCCCGCTGCAGCTGTAGATTACAGGACTGGCCCCTCACCTCCCCCTGCAGTCGACTTCACGACTCCCTAAGATGTGCGAGTTGGTAATAATGCATGATAACAAGGCAGCTTTTGTTGTTCTTTTCTGGCAAACAGGAAGTTTCTGCCCCGGGGGCCGGAGTGAAGAAGCAGCAGCAGCAGGATCGCCATCTTTTAAAATCCCTCCTTTGGTGGCGTGACCCCTGACCCGGCCCCGGAGAAGGTCAGACAAAACTTATCTCTCAATGAATAAACTGGTGCCCCCTTTAAAATCAGCATGTTAATAATTGCCTGGAGTCTGTGCTTTTTGGATTCTCAAACAAAGTGGTACATGTGTTGATTCTTAATTAACAGGAAGCAGCGGTGGAGGTTAGAATACAACACTCAGACATGTGGACCAAATTATTAAGGACACGTCTGGTTTATTCAACTCGCGTCTTATTTTTGAGGCCATCGTTTATTTTCCTCATGATCTCATTGATCTCTAAAGGAATAAGTGAGATGTGATAATGTGGTGACGTCACATTGAATTGACTTTATGTCAATTCCACAAAACACAATACCTGAGGAAATGGAGGAGAAAACTTAAATTGTTTAAACTGAAAAATGTATTTTAATTCAGGCAATTTAAGTATCCATCATAATTTTAAACATTCAGAAAATATTTTTAACAATAACAATTGAAAGATTAATAATTCAACCTTTTAGTTTTGACACACCAAGAATCTCGGACAAGTCCAAGTCGGGAAATTTTCTCGAGGGGCAAATGTACGAGTCAGTTGCTTCTGAGGTTTTCTGGAGCTTCTCCTGACCCCGGCCCACTTGCTGCTCATCTTCACAAATCCTCTCCAGCAGAATAAGAACACAGGTCATCTCTCCACTCATCTGCAGATCATTCAGTCCGACTACACGGTTCTACCTCCAGTATCGGCTCAGTTCTGTTCCCAGTCCGCTGGTCCTCCATTTTCTCTGCCCGCTCCAGGTTCCCTCCTGACTCCTGCCTGGAAGTCATCTGCCCATCGGTTCGGTAACCAGCGTCCTGTTCTACGCCGGTTCCGGTCGATCGCTCCTGCCACGCCACACCAAACATGACACCTACACCAGAGATCTCCTGCGACCTTAGCTGAGAAATACGACCCCTCATTAAAGTTATTATGCTTTGAGCTCTTGTCTGAGTTTTGCATTCGGGTCCAGTTCCTGCTTCAGATCTTAACACAACGACCTCAGTATCAACTCTGTTTAACAAACAAACCGACCCGCTGCTTCATCAATTATGCACAATCCAGCATCCTCATGTAAACCGGGAGATGAGCGAATGTTTTCCACACAGTAATGAAAGTCACATTCACCAGGGCCCATCGCAAACACAACACAGGCTGCAGCCATTAAAAGTCAATCGGGGCGTGTGCTGCGTAAACAAATAGCGATGATTATTCCAACCTGCCGTCCTCTGACAGCGTTAAAACATCCTTCAATTAGGCCGCGCGGAAACAAAGCTCTCTCTCCGGCGCTCTGTCACGTACCATCAGTCCCACCACGCCGCTCCCGCTCCACCCCCCCCCCAATCCTCGCACACCTTTCACTCATCACGATGTGTCAACTGTTTGTGGGAGCGGGAGCAAAGATGGCTGTGCTCTTTGACCCCGCGCCGAGATGGAGACGGTGCCGGGGACACTCGGCCTTCTGTGGGGCTGGATCGGTCGGAAAAACACCTGAGGGTCTTTTTTCTGAACTTTGGCCACACAGCTGGACGAGGGAGAGAACAGAGGAGATCTCACTCTCTCCCGCTCGGTCATTACGTCCTCCGGGCTGTCGTGCCAAGCTAGAGTATAGGACTCTATAGAGGCTGTGATTGGGGACTTGAGGGAATTCAGCACATTGAGACCACAGCCCTCAAAGTTTGTGTCTCCGGGGGAGGTTGTGTTTTCACCCCCTTGTCTGTTTGTTGGTTGATTTGTTTGTTTGTCAGCAGCATTACACAAAAACTACAGAACGAATATCCATGAAAATTGGTGGAAGGACGGGACATGGGCCGAGAAAGAGCCCGTTAAGTATCCTGGAAATTTGTTTATCACGTTATTTAATATTGCTAGATGACGTTTTCACCAATTTCCCAGGAAATAATGAATGGATCTTGATTAAAAAAGTTCAGTTCCATCCGGTCCCGATCCCGATAAAAAGGATTAAGCAGATTTATTGTTTCATCGTCATTCTCGGTATCTAAGAAGAGGATTTTTACTCAATGTCCTGTTTTGATAAAATAATTAATGTGAGAATCGTGTTTTTCAATTAAAATTTCTCCTTATCTTTAATCATCTGGAGGATTTCAGTCATGTCAGTGTCACTGGTCTTGTTCTTGAAGTTTCTGTAACGTGTAATGGCATTAATAACATTAATTACTACATTATTACAATTTATAAATGATAAGATAAGATAATCCTTTTTAGTTTCGCAACGGAGAAATTTACAATGTTACAGCAGCAAGTAAAGTAATAAGTAACATGTTAAACTTAAAAGTGTAATAAAGGCTACAATATACAGTGTGAACAGAATATGTACAGAATGTGTAGCGTGTAACAGTTGGAACAATCTGTCTTTTTTGCGTTCTGCATTCCGACAACAACTTGTGACACGAGATGCTTTGTCAGAAAAAAGTTTCATATCGCAGCTTTAAATTGTAATCATGCAAAGTTTCAAGCATCCCAACGTGTCTTCGTGTCTCCGTCAGCGCCCTGAGCACAGCAGCTCCGACATCCAGTCACAAGAGAAGCTTTTTCTCTCTCTCTCTCTCTCTCTCTTATTTCTAAGGACTAATTTAATCTCGAGCTGATTCGATTATTTAAGTCGATTCATATACTTTGTGCAACATGTGACGAGCCCACAAGGGATAACGGCCTCGCCTTAAATCAGCCCCATGTTTCTGTCAGCGCCACAAACACTAATCCAATTTATTATCATTATGAAACTGTTCAGCCCATGTGGTTGAATTTAACACAAGTTCAAATCCAATATACGTGGTATTTTCTCAAGAAATAAGTCTGTTCAAAGTGAAATTACGTCTGAAGTGCCACCACATCAGTGAGCAGCCATCTCGAGCTGCGGAGGCTCGCAGCCATATGTAGGTCAGTCTGACTGAAGAGGAGCCATTGTGTTTCCTCTCCTCACAGCCTGCGTGGAGCTGGTGCCTGACGTCTGGTTCACTGAAGGACGGAGAAAGGCAGGAAATCCGGTCCTGAAATTTTAAATATGAAACATGATGATTTTAAAACGAGCACATTTTTGCAACATGTAGAAATTTTACATCAAAACCCAGCCTGTAACATCCTTTCAGTGAAAAGCGATGAACGATCTTAATTGTCTCAAGGACCTGAGAGGTCCAAATAGAGATGTATTGTGTAGTCTCCTGTGGCTGTTCAGGTTTTAATGCCGTGGGTGTAGTTATATTGATATTAATATACACAACATCATAGCATAATTTATCCATCCATCCATTTCCCATTGTCTTCCGCTTGCCTGAGATGGAGTCATGGAGGCAGCCGGTGAAAGAGGACATTCCAGACATCCCTCTCCCCAGCTCCGCTGTGCAGCTCCTCATGGGGGACCCTGAGGTGTTCCCAGGCATGATGGGATACTTAGGCCCTCCACTGAGTCCTGGGTGTCGGGCTCTGGCTCCTCCCAGATGTCTCTTAACGACCAAAGTTGAGCGTTGGAACTTTCAACAACTTGTAAATCGAAAGCGTTGCCTTGCGGCTCAGCTCCTGTTTAACCTCAATGATCCGGTTAGATGCCCTGACTGAACAATATTCAGATTATTGAAGATTGAGAAGGTAAATCTAAAATAACTGCATCAGCTGCTGCACAGTTATTCCAGTTTAGGAATTTAGTAATCAAGATTTAAAGTCCTGACTCAGTAATCTTGTGTCTTGAATCCTAACACTGTTGTTATGTCACAGACTTTCCTTTGCTGAGACGTGTCAGACTTTTCTGTATTTGTATTATTCAGTCACTGTCGTCGCGTCACCGCTTTCATTCAGGAAACAACCGCAGAACATAGAATACAAGTCACAAGAGTGGTGATGCACTGCGCTTGCTTCCAAACATTATACCAGGGAACATTAAATCATATAGTCTAATCTAATGTAATAATACGTAAGTCGGCCGAAGTGGAGGAAGAAGTGTCTGAGGACGTCTGATAAAAGCCATGTGCTTCTCATCTGTACATATTCTGACACTGGAGAAATAATCACCAAGTGAGGTCAGAGTATATGTTTTGCGGCTCATTCGGATTGACACGCTACGACGATACGTTATCGCCCTGAAGAGAAGTGACTGGTTTGAGCTCGTCCTCGTCACCGGCCCACACACGACCCATATTTCACACTCGAGGAGGAAGTTCAGAGTTCAAACTTCAGAATTATCACTTTTTAGAGCCAAACCCTCCGCAGCCAAAATGTTTAATTTTGTGCCGAGTGTGCGTGTGTGGAACCGATGCGACTCAGCTGTGCACGAGCAGATGCACGTCCAGCCGAGACTGAAAAACAGCTGAGCCCTCGTCGGGTAGATTAACAGCGGTGGCTAAATGCCTTATTTAAACAGTCCTTTGCATTAGGAATCACCAAGGTGCATAGGAGCTATACATTCATTTACAACCTGGAGCCGTGCCAGAGAGGTTTGACACAGTAACTAAACATTTCACGGTGGATGAGAGCTGCTAAATGCGTTGTGACAGCCGCTGGTGTGTTTTGTTTCTTGCAAAAAACACGGCGCGCACACTGAGGGAAAACTGAGACGCACACACACACGCTCGAGACGCAAAACTGCATACAATGACAAATGCACACGCACCTGCTGTCCACACACACAGACACACACACACACACCTGTGCAGATACTGAAGTCTTTCTTTGTCCGTGGAGAAATTACAGAGAAGACAATGAAAAATGTTAGGTGTTCAGAGGAATATTAGATTAAGCTAATCAAATCTGAGGAAGAATTGTTGCAGAACATCATGGGAACACATATCTATTATGAAGACGTATTAGCAGTTTCATTTGTCTGAGGCTCCTTTCTTTCTTTCTTTCGTTCTTTCAAGCCCAGACTCTTAAATCTGCTTTCCTCTGCTTCAGCGTAAATAGACTCACATTTAATTTCCCCAAAATACCCCAAACCAGACGGTCAGAATGTTCCAAAGGTCACAGACTTGGCAGGGCGTCGGTTTTACATATCTCGGCCGTTCTCTCTTTGTGCAAAATAGATTTTTTTATAACTCAATAAACTTGTTTTGAGGTAACCGGCCTTTATGGTAATTGAATAACTAAACAGGATGCTCCAGTGCTACTGCAACAATCTCCACCCAGGCGAGGGCAAAAGGCTCATTTTGATTGGCAGCGAGGATACTCCCTATCTATTAGTGCATTCAAGGCAAACCAGAAAATGGAAAGTTTCTGACCTATACGAGCAGCGAGCATCAACACAGAGGGGACAGTGTTGTGGGGAGTTGCTGTACAGGAAGCTGAGCAGTTGCACTAAGCTGCACTTCTGGCTCCTGTGACCTTGACCCCTGCGCAGGTCAGACACTTCTCACGTCCCAGCTGCGGTGAGTAAATCTCTGAGTCTTCTGACAGAGACACAAAAAACAGGGTACAACCTCATAGTGTACTAATGCAAATCTGCTGCCTGTTTTCAGGACATGAGGCCAGAACTGTGTGGACACCCCTCTCCACCACTTGGGGAGGCCCCCCTCTGTTCTGTTGCAATCTGACAATAAAAGTACAAAAAAATGGTTTTCCCAGTTTGGTGTGTAAGAACTTGACTGGCCCACTCAGAGCCCTGACCTCATCCCTGTGTAACACCTTCGGGATGAACTGGAACGCCACTCGTGAGCCAGACGTCAGTGTCCGACCTCAGCGCTGGGCCTGTGGCTGAGTGAGAGCAAATCCCTGTAGCCGGGTTCCATTATCTAGCGTAAGAGCCTGAAACCAGAGGAAGATGAGATCAACAATCACATATGGATGTAATGTTTGAGAGGCTGTGTAGTGAAATTAAAACGGGATAAAACAGCTGTGGAGAGGAGCGTGACTCGGGCCGCATTTTTTCTGTCCGACACAAACTGAGCCGGAGCGAGCAGGGACCGAGCGCGAGCTGGGAACGGCAGGCATTTTGGTTTTTATGTCCCATCCCTGTCATGCAACACATGCAACACATGCACATGGGTGAGCACCTTGTGAATGACGATCAGATTAACACACACATATGTTTTTTAACACATTCAGAATCCTACAGTTGTGATGAACACTGACAGTATGAAAAGCTAATGCTCGTCTAACTAACCCTAATTCCCAAGATGAAAACACTGGGGGGTTAGGGTGAGTAGGAAAAGTTGGTAAGTTGTTTCTAACACACTTTTTTTAAATCAAATTTCTTAAAATCATCTCTACTTCCCCTTCCCAATAACCATGAATAAATAAAGTTTTCTGGAAAAAAGAAGAAGACAAATGAAATGATTGGCTGGTGTACCTGTCTGTCACTAACCGACCTGTCTGTCACTAACCGACCTGTCTGTCACTAACCGACCTGTCTGTCACCAACTGATCTGTCATGCGTCTGAAGCAGAGACGACGGCCAGAAGTTTGCGAGTAAGTCACAGACGACAGCTTCTAGCAGTCGTCAGGCAGAGTGCGTTCATATGAGTTTTGATGAGAGGGGCAATGGGAGGGGGTGGGATGTATCTGTTGCATATTTTCAAAGTGTAGCCTGCTGTTGCTTTCTTTTCCAGGATTACCAACCCGAGCTTTAAGCAGGTGAGCCCATCCTAAGTGTATCACTGGTCCCGGTTGAGAAGTGATCAAGACCCGAGCCTGACAGGTATTTAGGTTTTTCTGTCCCAACCCGGCCCCGGGTTTGACTCTCGCTCACAGCAGGCGTGACGTTCCTTCTCTCCCCCTGTTTGTTTACTAAACACAATCTTATCTCTTTCCGGAGAAATAACAAATAACTTGGAAATTTATGCTTTCACTTTCTCCTCTGTTCATTTCCTGTGACACCGATGTTCTCATTCACGAGTCCCACTCTTAACATATGACTCAGTGAAACAAACCTCCAATGTTCTTTGAAACCTCCTTTAAGGCAAACTGGTTTCCCTTTGATTCTTCTTCCCTCTGTCGCCTCGTTCACAGTGTGAGTGTGTGAGCGCAGTTTATCAAAGATAAACAGCGCCAGTGTCAGACGACTGTTCTGAGAAAAACAATCCCAACACGGACCAGGCCTGCATTTTCGAAAACAAAAGGCCTTGATTAACACAGAAGTGGGCTTAACATTTGCAATAACTCTGCTAATCTATGCAAACTTTCTTTAGCCTTGTTGCAACGATGAATGCCTGAGCGGCCGTGCAAAGGCGTATGGTAAAATATACTCTGTAAAAGTCCGACAAAGAGCGACTTCTCTTCCGGCCTACAAAGGATTCCAAGTTTCGCCATCCTGCCCAGCTGCCTAGAATAGACAACACAGCCTCTTTTGTCGGGGTGAGTCAATCTGTGTGGGTGTGAATGCATTACCCCTTCACAACAGAATTATGCCCCTGGACTCCCCCGCCTTGCTTTCAGATATTCTGTGATAGGTTCTCGCGGTCATGTTTAGATCACTTCCGGGCAGCGGTCGGGCCGTAAAGGGAAGATGAATGGTGGCCTTTGAGATGCTGAATAATTATACTTGGACCTGCGAGTTGGGGAACACATAACCCTCAGAGGGCAACATGACAAACATGTTTTTCGGGGGCCTTGGCGACAAAGAGCGTGTTTTGAAGTGACGGGGCATATTCCCTGGATTGAGTCATGCGGCAGGGTTATCACTGTGGTGCGTGGGCCTTCAGTCGCCCTGTTTGTCCATCCCTGCACTTTGCTTTTCACTGTCTGACTAATAGATTGATGTGTGGGAGCCCCTGTGTGTATGTGGGGGTATAAGTGTATCAATACTGGCATGCATGTGCTGATGTGTGGCAGGGGTAAGCGTGCACCCGTGTGTGTGTTCATGCATGTGTGTGTGTGTGTGTGTGTGTCACTGCAGCCCGAGGAAAGGAATGGACCACAGCGGCAGACTCACACAGTGACAGACGTCTCTGAAGTCATCGTTTTCCAACAACAAGCAGACCACTGGTCATTATCACGCGCACGCAGCATCTGTGCAAATGTGAGTTCTCATGAAGGTCCATTGAGAACGAATCACAATTAATCCGTTCAGAGCGGCCAGAACGGCAACAAACCTAATGATCTGTTCTTTTTGTCCAACACAGAGTCCAGACTCCACTGGAATTACTGTCGCTCCAGATAAAGAATCTGCGCAGATGTTGATTTACACAGTTTAAAGGGAGATTCTGGTATTTGTCAACCTGAGCATTTAGTCTAATAGTTTACTCAACACCTCCTATGTAGGTGTGGATGTGGGACTCGTGCAAAGATACTTGTTATTTGGGGCAAGCAGTGCAAACGTCCTACAGATTTACAATTAACGTCAGTGCAACAGAAATAATCTGTTGTTCAACGTAACCTGTTTTCAGAGATTAACCACAGGATATGTCTTTAAAAAATGTTTTGCTCCAGACACTTTTCTTTCTGGAGTTTCATCTGAGTCTCCTACGTGTATGGATCAGAAATGTTTGTATTTTTAAACTGTCACGTCCGTTGCGTGTTAAAACATCATCAACACACCTACTCGCTCGCTGTGAGTAGGTGTTCCTGCTGTATTCTCATATGGGCACATTCGAGGGAGCTGGCAGGAACAATTCTAGAAAACATCCAGAGCAACTGATTCATACATCCCCTCAAGAAAGTTTCAGGAAAGTGTCTGTATTCTGTCTGAAAGCAGCCACAGAAAGACGTCCCCATTGAGATCCATGTCGCTGCAGCTTGTAACAAACTGGTTTGGCCCTATCGATGTGGTTCTTACTGGAATTTCCACAATCTTCACAATAGAGGTGGTAATAAAAACATTATCATGACCAAGTGTCATAATATGTCAAAATAAAAGAACAACACAGATACGGACGAATGGAAGGTGAGGATGTTGAAGTTCTGTATAAATCATAATGTTAGAAGTAAAAAATCTCTATATACACTATTTGTCTTTATACAAATAAAATTCATTGGAGAATCGGCCCTTGATGCAAATTACAAACCACCCATTCTCCAGCTCACACACACACACACACAAGCATGCAGGCCTTGGCACCTCTGTGTTCATGCACACACACACACACACACTTCACATGCGTACATCACACACACACACACACACACGCACAGCTTGGCTCATTAGCGGTGACATGTGACGTTTCGACGGGGCAAATGAAGCTCAACAATTGATGTCAGAGCCTTACAAATTAAACAAATGGGGGACCGCCATGGTGTATTAGGCACCCCAAACCCCCTGATGGAAACAGCCGCGGCACACGCCAACACAACAACAACGTCTCGCTCTCCTTTTCAGGGCCTCGCAGAATGAAGGGTGGCGCAGTCGATGAGCGGGATGAAACTAACCGCGCATTGATTGCCAATTGAGTCCTTCGACAGGCAAATAAACAGCAGCGTTTTGGGGGATCAATGTGCCTGATATGTCCTGCTGCCAGTGAACGCATCGCAGACTGTAAAGCACAGTAGGTCAAAGAATGGATGTCAGTGAGTGAGTATTGTCTGGAGCTCATGATTCTCAAGTGAAAATCTTTCTTTTAATATCTTTTTTTTATACTAATCCTAAGTGATGCTAGGAAACTCGCATTTTTTTCAGTTTTAATCAAGGTTCAATGATATTTTTGTATGTTATAAACGTTGTGTTTCTTGGAGAGTTGGCATGCTCAGTGATGGTTTGGGTTTTGGGTGTTGATAAAATTAAATTAGCCAATTTGTCTGACTGGCCGATATTCATTTTCGGCCGATGGAGGGAAACCACAGAGAAGCTATTTTGGTTCAAATATACAGCGCTTCTAAAAAACTGCAGGAAAATAAACAGTTAGATTCCAAAATGTGAGATTATTTTTCTGCATAATTTGAATTTGGACTCTTATGTAAATGTGGACAATTTGGAATAAGGTTTATACAATTAAGAGAGCTCTATATCTGCTGAGGAAGATCATGTTATTTTGTTTCCAACCACACGTCTACTTTTAAAAAGTTCCTCAGTATTTCAAAACTGCAGAGTTCTCTCAAAAACACATTTTTTAATAAATTCAGACCCTGACGTGCACAGTATGTGCGGCATCATCCTGCGTGTGCTGACACACAACATGGAGCTTTTTCTGTTTGTATCTCACGCGTGTGTGTGTGTGTGTGTGTCAGAGTATTTGTTAATCCATATGCAAACACATTGTCCATCGACAGACCTTCTGAGGGGTGAAACGTCCTGGGATCCGAGGAGAGGAGCGCTGATGAGTCACGATTAGGATCTCTACGATTCACAGCACCTGCACACACTACCTGCCAGACGCAATCACGTCAAATCAAACTGATTGCAACACACACACACACACACACACACACACACACACCTTTAAACAAAATATAAAGAGTTTGTGGCACTAGTTTTGCACAGAAAAGCACAATAAGATCCTCCAGACGCACACCTGCAGTGAATCCACTGCACCACACATGCACACAGTAAGTGCACATCCCCACTGGCCCATACAATCACACATGTACACAGGTGTGGCAGGTCCATTTTGTTTTCACTTACCCCCACAGCCCTTTGCACAATCCCGAGCAAATAGGACCTGATGTTTACCGCAGCAGATATACGTGTACAATCTCTTCTTTGGCTTTGTAAAAACATGTTGTAATGACAGTGAGAAATTGTGTTGGGAATAAATGCATCATCTCAGTTTGGGAGGTACGGCTCATCATAAGCCATCAGACGGTGTTTGTGTGTGTGTGTGTGTGTGTGTGTGTGTGTGTGGAGTGAGGAGGAGAAGAGAGAGATGGAATATCTAAAAGGGGTTAAGTGCCAGGGTTACCCATCCAAGGAGCATTAAATGAAGGCTCTCACTTTGATGGACACCGGCACCGGGATCCCTGATGTCCCAAAATATTAGGTTTCTCTTCTAATAATGTTGGAAATATTGCCTACTGTCATGATTAATCTGGCTGGCTGCTGGGCCTGATTGCAGGTGACGCGGTCACAGCACAGTGCCTGTGTTAGTTTCCACACACCGTCAGCTTCGCTCCACACAGAGCTGCAGCCAGGAGCCGGGCTGATAGCAGCCATCGCAGCTGCCACTAATGCAATGTGACGGCGGAGAAGGAAACCTTTATTTTAATTCAAACAACAAAAGCCAAACAGCCAAACTTAACTGCGCGCCCAACATTTTCCCTCCGACCTGATGAGATCTCCCCCACGTCTTTTCTCCACCAAAGTCCTTTTGCACTTTTCATTTTCTCCCTTCCTGTGTTCTGTCGGTGTGAGCCACAGCTCGTGTGAGCCAGTTCCTACTGGACACGGAGCAGAGAGGAGAGGAGAGGCTGCAGAGAAACAGTGGAGGTATTTGCAGATGTGGAGGAAGGCACAAAAAACATTTGTCAAATCAAAGGCTTGAATTATTGCACACAGTCAGGTCAGTTTCACATGCCACTTAGAGCTCCCATTGTCCTGATGTGGAACAAGACCCTCTTTATGTGACGGGCTTGAAAAACAACGTTGGCCCTTCTCATAATCGAATCTGTAGATCCCAACAGGCCAGCAGGCCCTGCCACTTGGAATTCTTTGCATTGGCCATGGTCAGGACGTGCTGTTTGGCCCCAACAATGGCAACATTGATTTTAGCGCCATGAGAATTTTGGTTGAGCTGTAAAAACTGGGACCGGGGGGGGGAAACACCGATCTTTGCCTTTCCCAGGAGGGTGTGTGTGTGTGTGTGTGTGTGTGTGTGTGGAGCTGCGGGGGGAAGGTGAGTCACCCGTAGGCTCCGAGGCTCTGACCCGCTTGGACCTCTGGCTTAATTCAATCAGTCCAAGCATCATTAGCCTACCATTATCAGACATTATCTCCAAGGCTACGCAGGACAGTTATCCTGGGCCAGCTTTTGGGGAAAGACACACACACTTCCTGTCCTCACTTTGCTTCCTCTTGCACGCCGATGCGCCGCAATTGGAGGCTAATTGTCTCGCCACAATCGGGCCTTGTTTACACGCATCATTTTGAGAGAGTGCAGGCCGGTGTTTTGGGAAACTGATGTTACATTGATGTCTTGTTGCTATGGGGCCGGGGCTAAGGCCACGGCATGAAGGCATGACCTTCCTGTTTGGCTGCACAGTATCTTACTGAGTTGATACAAATTACCCCGCTTTTCGATCTACCAATTTAGCTGCTACTTAGTGGGCAGGGGTCAAACCGAGCCCTTTCATGTGGGGCATCTTTTGAAGTGGCTTGCAGATTACTGTGAGACTTTAGCACCCAGCGTCTTGATGCAGGGGGGGGGGGGAGTGTGGAGGGAGGAGAGCGCTGAACAATGGGCCCCCCTTAGAAAAGCCTCTAAATCTTGGTGGCGAACTTCAAAAGAGCCCCCGGTGTCAAAGCCTGTGTTGTGGCTGGAGCTGGACACGCTGTTTTGCTGGATATAAATGTTTTATTAGAGGGCACACCTCCTCAGGCTCACCCTGTCGCTACCAGAGGTGGGAGGAACAAGGGGGACACTGTTTTGCCCCTGAGAGCGACATTAAACATAATGGGCTTGCATGCATGCACACAGCAAGATAAAGTTATGCATCAAACACCATAATATGTTGACTTTTTTACAGCTTTGCGGCCAAATTTATATTGTAACCTAAAGAAAGGAGCCTTTTTGAACATATATTTGAGGACGATGCAAAATGAAGACAATAAATGTATTTTACAATTTGCTTGGAGTGCACAGCATGCAGCGATTCTAGAAATCTTGTGCTCTGCCACATATTGAAGCCATGTCTGATGATGAAGTGCCTGAAAACGATCACATGCTCATGATGATGATTTGGGTTTTGTCATATGCAACATCACGTTGCCAGACAAATATCACAATTTGCTAAAAGTATACATAATTCATCACCAATCCGTCTTGCCTCCCCGTGCCGACTCCTGTGTTATCCCACAGAAGATAGATGTGGGAGCGCAGCCCTTTGAGATCCAGATGGTACATTCCCAACAATAAGGTTTGGGCTTCCTTTGAGAAAATGATCCTTTTCCTGTGTGCGACACTCATGTATCATCGTCAGCCAGTAATGAGGTGATGCCTCCAAATGAAAATCTAAAAAAAAAAAAATACATTTTCTTTTCCGCTTCCAGTTTGATCTGGGATCAAATTAGAAGCAAACGTTCCACCTTTGCTCGCCTGTTAATCATGCGACAAACTGCATGCATTTTTTTTTAAAAAAGGAAAAAAGAACATGACAGGAAACGAGAAGAAGAAATGACGAAGGCAGAGCCAAAAACTCAATTATCATGGTTGCACCACAAACCCATGTCTTTGTATAGCATGTGCTATTTACTAAAAGACTAGAACATTGGGGAGAATGTGAGGCTTTTGATTTTTATTAGTTTATTTCCCATTAGATTCTGTTCTGTGCTGTCTGTTTGCTGCATCGGCGGCTTGTTGACCCTGTCGACCTTTCCCCTGAGCTTTGATCGTGTCAATCCGAACATCACTTGGCCTTTTTTTCTTCTATTTTACAAAATGTACGACACGATGATACAGTGATAAAAGGCAGAGCTGCTTTGGACATTTCATATTTGGCTCTCTTTGCAGAAGGCCTCTCCTGACCCCTATTATGCATTCTGGACTTCACGTCAAAGAGATTTAACTTGTTGACGATTGCCACCGATCTCCTTTTAAACGGCTTTTAATTGATAATGGCAAGGGAGAGCGGTGAACTTTAAATAGACATTCTAATTATCGGCTTTAAGAAGCAAGGGCTTTTTGGGAAATGTTATGGCATTTGGAATGGGATTAATGGGCGAGCGAGGCGCCGGCCACCCCGCAGCTAAATGACATTAAAGCGGGAGATGAGTGGTGCCGCTGAAGGGAGCAAACCCACTAGTCACAGGAGCCGGGGCGCCCACTGCCTTGGGCACACACACCGTGGGGGTAACGTGCAGGGGAGGAGGAGGAGGAGGAGGAGGAGGAGGAGGAGGAGGAGGAGGGGTGGAGGTATTACATTATCCAGCGCTCCCAGACTTCACCCGGCATGGACACTCTGATACAGCGAGGCCCATTCCTCACACATGCAGTGATCTTCTGCTGATTAACAAAAATCATTGAGGAAGAATCTCCGACTTCAAACCAGAGCAGATGCTGGAGTCCTATTATTTATTGTATTTTCTGATCAGATGCCACTGGCAGCAGGATAATATTGTTTTCCACCTTTCAAGCCTGTTACAAATTTCCGTGGCCGTATTGTTTCATCTGATTTTCTCTTCTGAGATCATTATGCTTAAATTAGGTTGGAGGGATTGGACATGGGGGGGGGGGGGGGGGGGGGGGAGATGACTGTTTGGGCAAAATATTAAGTTGGAAAAAGTTGGGAGGTAGAATTTCCTAATGTTGTAATTCAAGACATCTGATTGTCTTTAAATGTGATGATGTTCCGCACAAGATGTTTTGTTGTGCAGCTGTAAAATCAGTCAGTTGCCCAGACTGAACTATTTTCTTAACTTTACTACTATGGGGCCAGTGATAAGTTAGTTTAGTTTTCAAGTAGTATCGGCCCAGAGATAGTGACAACACAATAAAATACATCTAGTTGTAAATGCCTACGTAAGAAAACCAAGCCAGATTTTCTGTAATTTCATTATTTAATTTTTTCTTGGTGCAGAATGTGACATGTCTATGATGTTGAAAAGAGATTTTCATGTACACATCATCTATTTTTCTACCTTTTGATAACTTGTTCCAAGAAATATTCAGAATTGAAAGAAAGTTGGTTTGTTGTTGTTGTTAAAATGACAAGGACATAAAAAGCTCAGAAAATGGACATGGGTTTTAAAGTCAGAGAGCAGAGACACTTCTCTGTTCTCAGGGATCAACCACTGAATACATGCTGTATTATATACTCATATATGTATAACAGCACAGACACTGAGGGTTTTCCAGACAAAACTCTACTATCAGCAGTCGAACCGTCTTACTGCAGATGCTAGAAAATGTGTTACCTAACTAGTCTAACTCGATGGGGTCTTAATACACACCTCTGGCACCATAATAGCCCGAACTAATTCAGCCCGGCTGGCCCTCGGTGGGTCCCAGTGGTCTTGCTGGGTGTTCCAGACACAGATTCCAGTCCCCTGTGGTCTCAGACTGGAGGCCCTGGGTCTGCGGAGGCTGGAAGCCGGGCAGCAGCACTGATGGATCAGATGCAGGCCGACTGTGGGGGATCGAGCCGAGGCCCCGGGCGTTAAGATGAGACATAATGGAGGGATTGATGGTAAAGCCTGCAGAAAGACTCAGGTGAGATGGAATCAGTGGACTGGATATACGGTGTTTTACTCTGCAGCTCCACACAGAACGACGTGTGTCAGGATACATATATTTGACATGTAAACAGAAACATATACAGACACATATAAAGGACGGTATCAGAGAGTGAGACATGATCTCAGCACTTTGGTTATTTCAGATCCTCGTGCACCCTGAGGATTTCTACTTTTTTAACATACGATCGAAAGGCAGAAAAAAGGGAGGAGGTGCAACACTTTTCAGGGTGAAAGATAAAAAGCACAAACTGTACCAAGAAAGAAAAGTAAAGAATAGCAGATTGTGAGCTCAATTATTTTGAGCTTATATCTATTTAATGTTGATTTTTGCTCTGTTATGACATGAGCCAATCACACATACCACAACATCCATAGCCGAAGGTAGATTTCCCATTGATCGTCCATTAAAACATATAAAACTCTTAAAAACATCTCATACACAATCCTATCAAAGATTATCAAAAAATGACAGATATGCAGCCATAGAGATGTCATTTAATAGATTAGGATTAAAAGTGTCTGAAAAAGACCAACTCTGGTTCTGAAAATCTATAATAAACAGTATTTTATAAAAGCTCATTGAGAAAGGATAAGGACAGGTCAATCCCTTTCCTACCACATACTGAAACAGAAACAACAGGGGTCGTCTCAAGAAGACGTCAACTGTGTTGAGGACCACATTTGGCCTGTGGACTTCACTTTGCTCGGCCCGAGGCGAGAGGATGAGACCTGGGGAGAGTTGAGATGAGGCTGTCACACTTCCCATAGATCAGTCATTATCTCTAATCCAGTCACAGCGCTGGGATCACCACCAGGCCCATTCATCTAGAACCGTCATTAAAGAGCTAAATGAGAGCTGCCTCTGCTAATGAGGTAATGAGAATTTCTGTGTGTGTGTGTGTGTGTGTGTGAGAGAGAGAAAGAGACAGGAGAGGAGAAGCTCAGAGACACATTTAAATCCAGTAAAGAAGCTTTAAGTTATAGCTGGTGTATTAGAGCAGAGACGTGGACGTATAGACGACAACAAGACGTGTCTGCCCCCCCGTCACATGAACTGTATCACTCAGTTCTGTTTACCGCTCTCCCTCGCCACGCGTAAACAAAAGCCCGCGTTTGTACTCGCTCACGATCGCTCTTTAATTCGACGCAGCCTCTCACATGCAGCTGTTTTCCTCCGTTAATTGCAATTCCACCGGGGGTAAACATTATCGTCCTCTCGGCTACACTGCGGCCCCGAAAAAACAAAGCCCGGCCGAGGCTGTGTGAAGCGGTGGATGTCGTGCTCTGCTGTGCGGCATAAATCAATTATTTATCCCTATGAAGCTTCAAAATATTTATCTTGCCCCATGATATACAAGGCCGAGGCCTCAGAGAAACAAATAAGACGTTTGTATCAAAGGGTGTAGACGGCGGAGTGGAAACACAATGTACGACCACCCGAGGGGGGGCGGTGACACTCTGGTGAGAGAAGTTTGGGAAAAAGCTTGTCATTGATTTGCAAACGCACATCAAACAAAAACAAGCAAAGCGTGTTTAACAGGCCCGAAAGCAGAGATGATAACGCTGACATCGCACGGTGGAAAAGAGACAACACATCCTGGTTATATCACCGGTCTTCATGATCGAGTTATGGTTAGATAACATGAAAACACATCAGCTCAAAGTGTTGGGATCATAAAAAACACAAGGAGGGACTTATAGTTTGCAGCTGCTCGGTCGTTCGTGTCGAGTTTTCCTCGTCACAGCTTTGACGTAAAAAGTTTCACCGTTTGTTTCAATGTCTGTTTGTTGTGTTAAGTACATTAAAATTACACATTTTTGTAACATTGATAGTTGCTGTTAACGTATATGTCCTTATCTTGAACAGATGCATATTCACATATCTGCAAAGCTTTAGTTATCAGTGAATCCAGTCTCATTTACGACTCACTGCTCTACAAGTTACGGATGTGTAATATTTTTATCTTTAGATTAATATTTAGATTATAAATAAATATATATATCAATGACTCATCATTTTGGTCATTATAGTTTTTTAATTTAGAAAATATGAGTGGTGAAAAGCATATTACTAGTAGAAATTTGATAAAAGACTTAAACCTTAATTTTCAATATCTTCGATTTTGTATGGATTTCATGTTTTTATCTGCATTTGTCTGTAATTTAGAAAGATTACGATACAGAACTTGTCAGGGAAAGACCGATTACATTTCAGACACAGCAGCCATAATGACCTCCACCAAGGAGGTCATGTTTTCATCCTGTTATTTGTTTGTTTGTTTTTTTCGGATGGCTTAGGCCAACAATTACTCAATTGATTTCCATGAAATTTTGTTAAGGGTCAGAGCATGACCCAAGAAAGAACCCATTCAATTTTGATGCGGAAAAAATCTGATATATGCAGAAGATTATGAAATCTAAATTTATAAGGATGTAGGATTTTTCAGCCGCTAAACGGTAAAAAATAGATCTAGAAACCATCATATCCACCAACGTGTAGCTGAGAAACGTAACGTGGCCTTACCCATAAGGCTTCATTTAATTTGGCCTTGGTAGGTGTGTGATAGACGCCGGCTGAATAATATTATTTCAAGATGTCTCCAGAAGGTTTCATAAGAACATCTAATCCCACTGAGCACCAGTGACCATGCTCCTCACATCTCTTCCCTTCCTCCTGTCAAGTGCAAACCGAGGAGGGGGCGTGACCTGCAGTCTCATCACGATGCTAAGTGTTTACAAATCGTCCTGATCCTCGTTGTGTGTGTGTGTGTGGGGGGGGGGAGGTCGGGATGCGCCGCCATGCGAGGGGCTGTCGACACGCCGCCCTCGTGGTGTTACACATGGCCCCCCCATTAATAAACAAATGAAGGGCTCACCCTGGAGGTCAGCGGAGCTCAGCTGGCCCATTTGCCGCAGCGCATCCCCGGACTCGCTGGGATCCAAAATGGCCACCCTGCCGCGTCGGTCTGTCAGACAGCTTCTAACCTTGCTCTTCAGTGACGGGCAGGAGGGCAGGAGGGGGTGCCGGGGTGGGGACACACAAAGCGGGGCATGAGTTGCCTTCCCTCCCTCCCTCCCCTCCGCTGATTAGTGTGAGTGACAAAGTGGAGCAGAGAGTCCACTCAGGCCTTCATAATAAATCTATCAGGGAGTAATAGAATTCCATCAATCCTCGCTCCTCGCTCTCCCTGCCCTCCCTCCTGCTCCGCACCCCTCAGGGGGTCACCATGTCGGGGCGTGTGTGTGTGTGTCTGTGAGGTGGTGGGAATATGTGTGTGTGTGTGTGTGTGTGTGTGTGTGTGTGTGTGTGTGTGTATGTGTGAGGGGGGGGTGGTGAGGGTCGGGGGGTGTCCAATCCTCTGGGATTGTACAACTGTTATTATTCAATTACGCTCCCTTTTCTTCTCAGTTAAAAGACCATGATATCATTATCACTTAATGAATATATATAATTGGATCTCGGCCGCCGCTTCCCCCTGGTCTGATGAATACCACTCACTACTCATTCGGGCCCCTGCTCCGGCTCCTCCACATCGCATCCATTACAGCAGAGCCGCGGCGCCGGAGACGATGATGATGATGATGATGATGATGATGATGAGGATGATAATGACGAGGCTGTCAATACACGGAATTTCAAATGATCTGTGTTTGTTTAAAGTTAAACAAAAAAATACATTACACAGAAAAGTTTTGAGTGTCGGACCGAGTCGTGCAGTTTAATGAACTGAAGAAAGATTGGATTAGTATAAACAGCGAAAGCAGAGAGTGATCAATAAAGAATGAGACGCTGGTTCTTCGCCAAACTAATTTTAACTTTATAAACATTACCTGCATTCTACATGTGATAATTATTACAATTTCCATGTTTTGCTTAACAACCCAGTGATAATTTCATTTCCAGTGCAGTTGTAGACAGACACCATTAAGTCCACAGATTGTATCTCCCTTCCCATGATGGCCGCACGTGAAGAATTTGTTGAACCGATGGAGGATGGGAGATTTTCTTACAAAAGGTTCAACGCCACAGATTTAAATGTGTCTCCTGGTTGGCGTGAGTTAGGACAAACTCCCAGAGGACGTTAAGAGAAGAGGTGGGGGGGGGGGGAACCTTGATAGCCGCACTCGTGACAGTAATGGCTATCAATACGCTCTCAATCTGCCAGGAAACAATGGGAGAGGGGGGGATAAAGATGGTGATGAGCTACACTAAAAACATTGATTCAGCATTTGTCCACTTCATTTGAAGTGAGACAAGGGGCCGACAGGGAAGGGAGGGTTGGGGGGGGGGTCTTTGAAATCGAGGAGTGTTTTGCCTCCTCCCATTCAGATGTCGCCCTCTTGTTCGAAAAACCAAAAGCAATCGTCCCTCCCCTCCGCATTGTTGAGGGTAAATGTCGCATGGCGGGGGCTGAGCACGTCTATGTAAATCAGACATGGGGAGCGAGTGTGTGTGTGTGTGTGTGTGTGTGTGTGTGTGTGTGTGTGTGGGGCGGTGGGAGTGTGTGTGCATGTCGATCCACACATACGTGGAGGGGTACGGGGCGTACACTGTCATTAATCCTGCTTAAAGAAGACAGTGTTGGCAGAGTGGCAGCGCCCCAATCCAGCTGCTCCCCCCCACCCCCCCCTACACAGAGACACTTCAGACACCCCTATCTGACTCCCACCCATCACCCCCCTCACCCCGTCGTCTCCACCTTTGCTCACGAGCCCCAATTTCCCATCATTTCCCCCCCCCCCCCCCCCCCTTCGCCGCCCAAAAAACCCCCAGCGCCCCGCTCTCACTCACTCACCCGTACTCTGCCATACATCACTCCAAATTAAATTTACATTAGGCCCTCCTCTATCAACGGGGGCCGAAAAAGAGAGGGAATGAGATCGAGGGGCTGACATCATTACCCGGCAGCAGAGCACATGACCGTCATCTATTAAACCCTTTTATACACATGTCTCAGGATTTTACCAAAGTTCATGCATACCTAAGTGCAAGTTTGTGTTAAAAATTAAAAGCTCTTTTAGGAGGACAAAGGAGTTTCTGAACTGTTGACTTTGAGAGGAGCTTTATTACCCCCAACCGTGGACGTCTGGCATCGCTATAGACAGCCCCCTGTCCCCTTCCTCTCCTCTCAGGTTTTTTCCCCTCCTCCTCCCACCTACAGGGTCCGAGGCCTCCTCCACCCGTCATTTGGCAGCGTTGGGGTCGGCTCGGTGGATATTAGGTGGAATATTTCTGCCCGTGTTAAATTTTGAATCTGCGCTTCGTATGATGGGATATCGCTGTCACTACTGTGTTCTCCCTGTTGCACTGTGTTGTGTCTTTGTGAGTCTGATCTCCATACAGTCGAGTATTTAGATAACTAGGAATAAAATTGTTAATATTTTAAGAAATATTTAATGATTTACTGCAAAGTAGAGAACACAGATTTTCTGCAAAGTTGTACTTGTTTGTGGAAATCTGAATTTCATGTTGTTCCAGTTAACACATTTATTTGGAGTTTATCTAACGTGCACCGTTCATTCTGCTGCTGGAAAAACTCACGCGCTCGCCAAATCCACGGCAGAAAATAGTCCCTATCAAATTTGCTAATTGCACCTGTTTGAGTAACATTTGGTTACAGCCACAGTGCTCAGATATTCCTGGAAACGATATTGCCTTTATTCAAAATTAAACTAGTTAAATTTTATTTAATCACTTTCTTGAAAACATAATTTCTGAAGTCCTGGTTAAGGGTTAGAGTTAGGAATTAATTGAGGTTTTGGTTTGGCTGCACAATGAATGGGAGTCAATGCAAAGTCCGTATAAGGATAGCTACACAAACCTGTGTGTGTGTATGTGTGTTGTATTATTCATGTAACATTATGATGCATGTAACGCAGTGTCTTGTACTCCGTTGTGTTGAATTCCCTTTGCATTGCCTTGTGCTATGTTGTCTTGCTTGTGTTTCATCCTGTGCCGTAGTCGTGTATTATGTCACGTCCCTGTTGTGTCAGCTCGTGTTGTACCACAGTGTGTCATGTTGCATTATGCTGCAGGATGTTGTGTTGCGCTCGCTCCTCTCACTCTGTATCAGTGATGCATTAGGACAGAGTGTTACCTCCCCTCACCGTTGGGGATATATTTGCATTGGAGCGTCTGAAAGCAGCTGGAGTGAACCAGCTCAGTAAAGGCACCTGAGTGCTGAGCGCTTACTCTTTAATTGCTTCATTATCGTCTGAGCTAATCCCTCTCCAATTTCGACACTCTCATTTTCCACACTAATTTGTCCCGGTCCCTCTCCGGCTCTCTCCTCCCACCGTCCGCAGTGCTATGGCACCTATTTGCTTTCCAAGGCAATGATAACAATTAATGCAGCAGTCGGCGGCGCTTGTTTCATATAAACCTGTTTTAGCCGACTAAACAAGGGGCTGCTGATAAACAGACTCCGGAGCCAAGGCGCAGAGCTTCACGGCACCATTTGTCTCTCTAATTATGCTTTAATTACAACTGTGTATGCTAATACACTAAACATTTGCATAGAACATTCACACAACTTTCTGCTTTCTCTTTAGGAGTGCTCCAGAAGGAGGCGAGAAACAATTGAAAGAGGCCTGCACTGTGTTAAATTACATATGGGAATTGTTTAGAATTAAAAACAATGCCGCAGCACTCTCTGACAAACTGTTTACTTTACATTGTTAGGTAACAGCAAACAAAGTCTGAGCGATTATAGAATGAGGTGGTAATTTGTTTCTTAAATGCAAAACACTGTATTACATTTGTACAATAACTTAAATAATTAAAAATGCTCTGTACGAAGGTACTCGGGGATGTTTTACTCTAAATATCCTCATGAATATCATTTTGCAGCAGGATGATGTCATACACTTTCTTTGACAATATGAGACAGACATTTAGCCACTTGGTTTTAAAGGTTTACAGAAATGTGTCTGGTTTTATTTAACTCCTGAATAATTCAGCATCAGATCTGATAACACAACAGCCTCTCTGAACAGGTGAATCATGCATGATCAGGGTTTATTGTGCTTTTGATGATGTTACAGTGTTTCACTCACTTATGGGAAGAGGGAAGAACGATTCTGTCACAGTGACCTTGTGACAATCATAGAAAATAAGGTTTCTGCAGGTTTAAGCAAAAACTACTGAACAGATTTCCTCCAAACTTGGTGGAAGGATGGAACGTGGGCCAAGTTAGAATATACTCGTGCAATTTGCTGTGGATGCAAATGAAAATCAAAATGTATCAGGTTTAGATTTCATTTCAAAGGGGGCCAAGCTTTTTTCAGTCGCTGTTGGTTAAAATTTGTGCTGCAAACATGTACCAACCACAAATGTGTATCTAAGATCATATGGATTCGTTAGGGAATCAACAGTTTACTTGTATCTTGAATAGTTTTAGAGCTATGTTAAAACAAACATCACGGATTTGATGCATCAAATATGAATCCAATTGTAGGGTTTAGATTTCTGAAAACCCAGCTCCCACAACTTAGGGTTAGTTAGTCAGCGTATTGTCTCCAAGAAGTAGTTCCTTTGAAAAGCTGTCTGACCACATCAAAAATCCAATGCGTTGGGAAATTGGAGTAAAATAGAGATATAGTTATGAAAAGGCAGGAGGTCTGATATTGTGATTGTTAGGGATAACAGATCAGATTTTCTCTCCAGGAATTCATTCATAGAGTTGAACCAATCAATTTATAATCATACTTTAAATAGTTATATTGGGAAAATTTCTAATTTCATTCTTGACCTTGGAAACAACAGCTGACGAAGCATTCTAATCTTAAGGTCCATTTATTGGCTGGTCTGCTGCTTTTGGATTATGTCACATGATCTTCACGGTCAAATGCTGCCTGCCCGCTCACGATGGGAATATACATGTTCAAATTCACATTCTTTTCCTCATCACTTTAAACACTTAACCCATCCATGTGCTGATGAAGATCATGTGATAAGATCTCAAGCGTCAGAACTGCTCCTCGTCTTGAACGGAGACTTTTGGTCTTCCCATTATTTAATTACTTCTGTAAAAGACTTAAAAAGTCCTACATCGATCAAGTCGTCTTGTTTACTTGCCGATCCTGTGAAATATTATATTCTGTTCTATTCTGGTCTGATCTATACCTCCGACAGCATTGTCTCCACACTTCACTCCAGCGAGGCGTTCAGCCACACACTTAAGTTAACTATGTGTCATTGAGTCATTAACATACAAATGACCTGCAGTTATCCTGTGATCGGGGGGGCCTCAAATGCCACCAAATGCTAAAGAATCACCATTTACAGAAAAACGCAGCCGGCTCTGGTAGGTAATTCCGCGCCACGCCGTTTTGGCTAAAATGAAGGCATGTAATTGGCCATTAGGAGGAATCCGTGTGACAGTTAAGGTTAGTGGTAGAGGTGAGGATAATGATAGTGGTGGTGGACGGGTGTGAAACGAGAGCTGAGAGAGGAAACAGACACATACTCACTCTCAGTGGTAAACACAACACATAGCCCCTCTGTTGTAAACGGGGTGGTGGGCCTTCTCTATAGGATGATGTCATACACTGAGTCAATCCTCACTGACGCTGTCACGTGACTGTTTGTGTCACTGTTTCTGGGAAGACAAAAAAACTGTACATACGTGACACGTGACACATGATCACACTTTCCAGGAAATAACTGAGGATTTCATTCAGTACGTCTTCACTTAAAATGTATGGTTTGAAAATGTGTTTTTTTTTCTCAACCAGCAATTTTTCATGATTGGGTTTACTCTCATTAAAATAAAATATTAATCCAGTCTATATTCATTCACTCTAGACCCGGGGAACAATTATTCCTATTACGGCTCATTTCAATCTTTATAACATCCATTTGATGGCCACACTAAATTACTCCACACATATCACCAGTCTAATGCAATGGCTGGAACTGCTTCTATCCGGTGAGGGGTCTGATGTCAGATGGTAGTGATGATAATGATGCTACTCGCAGCTACACAATCAAGTCCTCACATTTGGGTAACAAATTTTATTTTAACATCTACAATCAAAACAAAAAACTCCATCTGTTGGATCATGTTATGTGATTATAAGCTCCTGAACATCTACTACTAGCTCTGTCTAAGGCCACAAATCTAGTTAAAGTTACACAGTGAAATAGTAGGGGTTTTATTTTCTAATATTGCATTATTTTGGCAAAACATTGGAAATTATATCAGTATTAATATCTCATAACAGCCCATAACATAATCATTAACTGCAAATCATAACGAAACAACCGTCACTAATCTGAATATTTAGAAACTCGTACATTTTCACTCATATCACATTTGCTGATAAAATATCCAGATGAATGTGTTTTGTCACATCCACAGTAGATATCTCTGATCTCTACGCTTCATTAGCATTAAAGCTCATGCAGCTTTAATAAATATAAATATGTGAGGCTGAGTCACACCAACCTGCCATTGACACTAAAATTGATGGCTATCAGAATAATAAAAATCCTCTTGGCTTCACATTCGGCCTCCTGCACTGTCTTTTATTACATTTTTGGCATCAGTTCCTCACACGCGGCACTCAATGGGACACAGTGTGTGACAGCAAGATCAATAGTGACCTAACCCCTCTGTCTGTCCAAGCAGGAAACCTAACAGCGATGAAGTATTTCATCTGGACCGAGCCGTAACCTCTGATCCTGGGAGAAAAAGGCCTCTTCTCTCTGCGGCGCTCAGAGATCTACAGCAGCAAACACTGACTGAGAGTTGTTGCACATTTTTCACAATGTTGACGGCAACTGACACCGACCTCTTCTTCTCTTGGTGTTTGTCAGAAATACACTGTGCAAGTCATTCGTGGCCTTAACACAGAGGTTCAGGTTCAAATTTCCAATTGATTCCAGCAGATTTGAATATAATACACAAGCTCAGCACAGGCGACACTGCAGCAGATTTACATTTTTAATAATTATCATTTACAAAAATGAACTTGGTTTGTGGTCCTATATACAGATTGTCAGTTTAGGAGCTGGAAATCCATCAGATACATTGTGGATATGCAAAGTAATGGAAGGACGCAGGGCAGAACACACAATGAAATACAAATATTTAAAATCAAATGTATGGAGATCAATCCATCAAGAATGCAAATTGAGATGAAATAACCATTTACAGAATTTCAATTAATTTCCTACCCTATTATTTTTATATTTTTATTATTATTATGTAGTGTTTTTATTTATTTGACAATTTATCATTATATCATATCATTCAGTTATACTGATGTATTTCCTTTGTGTCATATTTCCTTTGTTGTGATGCCTTGAGTTTCTTTCTTTCTGCAAGTTGCAAGTTTTTACCACAGCCACAACCTTTGTGCAGCTAAGTATTCAAATTCAGGGAGGATTGGTATAGTAATTAATAATATATAACTAATGACTGTAAAATATTCCTGCTAGATGTGGAGCTGCAGAATTGCAAACTTTACACCACTTAGCTCTTCAGCAAGGCAATGCAAGTTTATTCATATAGCACATTTTATACAAAGAGGCAATTCAAAGTGCTGTAGATAAAAAATAATTAAAAAATTGCATAGAACAGAGCACAGAATAATAAAAAGTAATGTTTGTATAGGATTCATAAGAGTTGGGGAGAATCTAAGATGTTTCGAAAGTTTATTCCGAATATTTGTAGAATAATAAGTTAATCACCCTGTTTTGTTTGAACCCTATGAACACGGTGCAAATTGGTCCCCTGCAGATTCATAAGAGGTCCAGTGGTTTCATAGTGTGAATGAAAGTCTGAGGCCCCAAACCATTAAGTGATTTGTTGACAAGGAACAATATTCTTTAGGTCAATTCTTTGGCTACATTTCTCTCCACTGTCATCGAAATTGAGACAGGAGGACGGAGGAGGACAAGACAAAATCAACAGTGAAAACAGAACAAATAATATTTCGCTCACACATCATCCATCTGACAGAAGGCAGCAAAGGGAAAGAGGGAAAGGGAGGGAAAACAGGAAAAATCTCGTCCTGCCCGCCAATCTTTCATTTGCTCCGCGCTCATCCATCCTGGGTGCACCTCTTAATTTGGTCCTGCCACGGACTGCGCAACAGAGACCTTCAGCCATTGGAAAAAGAATGATCTGGCCAGGGAGGGGCAACAACTCACAGCCGGCAGGGCAACACTACTCAGCCGCTGGGGTTTACTTTGTATTGCAGGAGCAGGTTTGAACCCTCTGGGCGACCTGGTTTTCGAGAGATGATCTGAGATGTGATTTCTGAGACATTGTGCAATCCAACTAAAGACCAAGGCTAGAAAACGATTTATCATTAATCTATTAAATCATGATATTTGTAGAGTCTAGGCCAGCTTTATTTTGATGTGTTTAGCAGTGGTAGTCGTGTCTCTTTATATTCTCTCTAAATAACCATTGAAAAAATAGGCTCTTGATTTTCAAACAGAAAAGTAGCCTCATGTCTCACTGGAGTGAAATAAAAAGGCTGAAATTAAAATGTCTATAAGTTGTTGAAAACTAAGTAAGCAAATCCTGGCTACATGGGTTGATTGTCTTGTTCTTGTATTGCTGTAAAAGGTAGCTCTGGTATTATAAGACGTGTTCATAGATTTTCCCTGTGACATAAGCCCCTTTGACACTCATACGAACCAACATCTGGATTTTTTTATCAGCTCCAGATATGATTAGCTGTCATGAGAACATGATACAACAGTGTGATGCTATGAAACACGCCATGGAGACAATGGAGGTTTGTGACTCCTTTGTGACACACAGAAAAAATAAATCAGAGAGACCAACTGTCCACTGGCAATAGAACATGTTGGTGATTTAATCAATCTATCAATCAATCAATCAATTCATATTTATGTGTATAGCCTGTATTCACAAATCACATAGGGCTCACATAGGACACCATAAAGAGCAGAAGAGAGTTTCCAGAGCATCATTCCAGAGGCGTCAAATATTCATATTTTGAGCATAATTGTCATATCATGCAAATCATAACAAAAACAACGAGAACAACAACAAACACGTATCTATCGAGACAAACCCCGGAGAGAAATATTCCAGAATTTCTGCCACAGACACAATCTCCTGGAATGAAGCGTGAACACAACCAGTTCCACTTTCACTTCCGCTCTCTACAATCCAGGAAAAAGTTGAATAATTCTGCGATCAAGTTCCGAGCGTTGCCTCAGTTTGACAGATTAGGTTTTATAAATAGGTCAGACTGCAGACACAGGTGGGCACGGCAACAGACGTCCTTTGACTGACAACCAGAACTGAGTGACGGGGAAAATCCCACTTGTTTTGACTGATGACACAGACGCACACGAAGAAGAGAGGAGAAAGGCCCCAGTCAAGTCTTGGTGCAGTTACAGTAAGTTCTGTGTGTTGTGGTGAAGTGCAGGGTGGCCACATGGTGACATTTGTGACTCTATCGATGTCAACCTAATTTTATAGTGAAACCAGAAGCCTTGTGTCATCCTCGTGAGAGTTGAGTAAGAGGCCTAGAATACACTGGGGAGATGATACAGTGCACACACACTCACACAGACACACACTCACACAGACACACACTCACACACGGACTGAAAAAGGAAAAACAAAGCTCACACGCTTGCATGGTGTAAAAGACTGACAGTTTTATACAAGGTGCAGAAGAACAACATGGTGCATACAAACACACACACACACAGACACACACACAGACACACACACACACACAGGGACAGATATTCCTCCTGGGGTTACAGTAGCGTGCAGATCATGACACACACCAGACGGACACGGGCGCTCTCTGAACTTTGTGACACTGAGGGATCATGGGACAGATGTCAACTGAATGGACCACATCAGTGCGACCAGGGCGAGGACATATGACTCCTCAGTCTTCTTTAAGTGGACAGAACATTAGTGATTGACACAAGGAGGCTCCTCAGTCCTGTTCTGAATGAGATGACGTGATAAAGAGACAGGAAATGGTCAGTTGGTCAGTCCACCACTTTGGTCCAGACTACAATGTTTGGATCATCTGAATAATGAACTTGTTGATCATCGAGTGAGAGATGATCAACAAGTTCATTATTCAGATGATCCAAACATCTGGTTGGCTGGTGGACACAGCGCCATGAACTTTGGTCAACAACCAGGATTTACAGATGATGAATCCTAACAACTTCTCCTCCAGCTCCATTAGGACAAAGGTTAAGTTCGATTTTATAACAAACACTTTTGCGATGCCACATAGATAAAATATTGTCGCCAATAATACAACCACCGCGCTGGAAAAAGGTCAAGAAGAAGAAGAAGAAACTTCTGGCATTTCTGGCACATCCTGCTGTTTGCAATGACGGGAGCAGTGATCACAAACTACGGTTTAGCATTGCCGTTGTGCACATAGCGTGCTGATGTTAGCATTTAGCTCAAAGGACTGCTGCGTAGACCTTTGTAATTCCTTTGCTTCTAATCTCCTACTAAAGACTATTTCACGTCATTCCACACATTTTGCACTCAGTTCTCTGCCCTTTCACTTTACGTTTCAACTTCTGCTGACATTTAGACAAGCAACATAAACTGTTTTGGACAAAAATAGGCTGTAAACACGGCACGAGGAGATAAAACGACCATCTGAAACCTTGGAGTTTTAGTAGCCTTGAGCAGCTGGTATTTAATTACTCAAAGTTTTGCCTCAGTCAGTATAATGACATTTACTTTACTGCTTAGACAGTGATAAATAAGTTGGGTCTTAAACTTATTGCATTAATGTGAAATGCCACTGATCTGCAAGCACAAGCGGCCTTCCCACCATGTGAGAGGATGATGATGGTCAGCCACGGCCGCTCACTTCTCAGATGTTACTGTGCTGCCGCAGAGAGAATTAGATCCTATTAGAGTTGTGTGTGGACTGAAGCGGCAGCGGCAGCGGCATATAGAGGAATTCCTGTCAGATGACTTTGGTTTCAGACAAATGCGATTTAAGGTAACTAGAAGCGTCTTTGAAATAAATCAAATGTTTACAGAGTGATTAATGAGCTAAATTGAGAGGATTCTTGGGACAATAATCAAGGGTCACAGACATTTGCACACACTGGGTCCACTGTACACAACACTGTGGAGGATTGTGAAGCAGCCTGTTGATGTTTGATGCAAGTCAACAACAATTTACAGAAGTGAGGGACATTTTGTACCGGCTAAATAAATGAACATAATTCAACTCTCGCTCTGACCCTTTTGAACTTCAGTGCGTTACTACAGTGTGTACAGCCGTGTGCTGCATGTTCAGTCTCTGTTCTGATGCTCTCAGCACTGTGTGATTTTAAGTAATTGATGACCTGTGCACTACTTTTACAGCAAACTGAGCTCAGCACACTGCAACTGAAACAAATTGAGGCAAAAGTCAAGAGTAAGTAGTAAATTGAGATTTCAGACACTAACAAATCATCATTTCGTATTGTAGCCTAATTTTCTCATCAGTACACTATCGTAAAGTTGATCTTTCTGGCCTGCAATACAATAAACATCACCGATTTTACAAGTACTGCCCATGCATGGCACTACCAACGTGGTTTTTGGCAAAAAGCAGCTGTGTGCAGCATCATCATCTGATGCCATGTCAAAGAGAAGTAGTTCCAGCCATTGCATTCAAGGGGTAACTGTGATTTTGTATGTAAGAAAAGCAAGGAAAGTTTATTTGTATAGCATTTATAGCTTAAATATGATATATGTGACCAATGATTTAGTAGATGCATTCATACACTCAGACATTTCAGACATGTTTATTTTGTTGCATATCTTTTGTAAATGCTGCAATGTGCATATGATTTTGAGGGCACAATGCATTGAAGTTAATATCTCAGACGTTTGTGAGAGCAAAGTGGTTGTTTGGTTGGTTAGTTGGTTGGTCTGTTGGTTGGTTGGTTGGTTGGTTGGTTGGTTGGAACATGTATATACAATCCTCCATCATCCAACAGACGTGTTTGTGCAGACTTGTCAACAATTATCAGGGCTTAATTTTTTAACATAATATCATAAAATGGCCGAACAAAAGACCCTAAAACATCAGTTCATCAGATATCAAGAGGCAACAGAACTTACCTCTCGAGGGCATCACAGGTCTGTTTGTTGACAGTGTTTCATGATCACATTTTATGTTTTTTGAAATCTAAACTTTGTTGATCTGGTGCAGAGATTGAGCTGCATAAGCAATGTCCATCTAAAACGCACAAACAAGCGATAAGCTCATGTACTATTTCATTACAGCACTGGTGAATCATCCACACGACCAGTGGTGGACTTGAATCAGATTTCTTTCTCTTTATTATTCATTGTTAATTGTTTGCTGTGCATAGAGAGCTCTCTTAGTTTCCCTCTCTTTCTATTCAGTTGACATTCCTGACGGGGAAAATCCAGAATTCCTAATGAAGTGCAAAGCATTACATCTGCAGGAAGATATCTGGGATCGCTCGCAGCTAAAGTCTTGAAGTGTTCCCGCTGCATGAATCTGCACTGATAACTCAAATGCCAAAAGAGCACACAACAGAAATGACATATGCTGCGAGACTTGAAATGTATGTAACTTCCTCAATATTATCCTTGACTGGCCTGCATTGTTTCAAATGTGTGTCCAAACCATGTACACAGATGAATGACCCAGAGAAGGAATTCCTGCTGCAGCTCAATGAAATGGCTCATGCTGGCCAAATTTAAGATGTGATTTTGCCCAGACAATACAGGGGTTTGAGTAGATCTGCTATGGCCTGGAGCTGGATGATGGAGAAGAGCAACACAGAGGAGAATGGGGCCTTTGTGAGCTCCTGAAATTGTGAAGGCCCCTCGCAGGATGTAGCAAAACCTGACCCAGGAGGACAAGTCCCCGCAGGGGAGAAAAGATGGGTAATCATTACACAAGTGCCACAAGTACCAAATAACTGAGCAACAGAAGTGCACGCTGAATTTACATCATTGACTTTGTACTGTAATTACACCAACAGTTAGATCATTTTATAAAATGGCCTGGTAGAAACAGGTAGTTGTTAAACATGAATTTGCTTTGTATTATTTAAAAACATTTTAGATAAGACACACTAACTTATGACGCAAGTTTTGAGCTCCCTCATGAATCCTGAGGAGTTGAATCGAGAGAGAGTGAGTTGGCTGCGTTTTTCTGTCTGGACCCGTCCGAGCCAGAGAGAAAACTAACCGACCCAGAACCTGACAGGCTTTTTGTTTTTTGTGCCCAAACTCGGCCCAATGCAATTAATGTTGTTACCCTTTCCCTGACAAATGTGGTCATTACTTGTTTTATCCAATTACAGACATGTGCAGTATGAAAGCTCAGCCCAGCTAAAGTGACCGGCCCGACCCAATGACAAATATCATTTCAAAACTTTGTTTCCCTACTTGGCCCGGTGGTTCGGAAGCTATCGAAATCCATCTGATCTCATTTGGACACATCAGGACCAATCAGGACCCAACGTGCTGAGGTCAGGTGTTCACAATCTGAGCTGCACCAAGGGGGTTAGCGTTGTGTTAATCGGATTCTAAAGAGACTCCACTTTATTGAAATTGAATAAAAATGTCTTCAACAGAATCCATCGTTGTTGAATCAATTTTAAACCCAAATCCTTCGATTGATCCCTGTAGCATCACCTCTGATCAGATTGTCCTGGTGACCAAGGGGGTTTCCTTGTTTGACCATGTAATTTCAATGTCCCCATTCCAAGTCTGGCTGGGGACCTTTGTTTCATCTCATTTCCTATGCCCCCCCCCCCCCCCCCTTCTCTCTCTTCATTTCAGGTCACACTTCTACTGTTTACTGTCAAAAAATAACCATCTCACATATTAAATTGGGTCAGACCTATAAAGATCAAGAATGGAGTTAGTATTCTAATGTTTGGATCGCTCTTTGATTCAACACTTGTTACCCATCATGCATCATCAAGCGCGCCCCCAGGGAAACATTGCTGCTGCTGGCACAGAATAACCAGTAGATTTCTCTGATAGCATTTTAGCACATTAAGCTCTTTTGTAAACATTTGATAACATTCAAAGAAGGCGTAAGGTTGTCCCAAATGACATTAGCCCCGCTAACAGGAGTCATCTGACAGGACTACCTCTAATTTCTAGTATAGATTGTTTTCATGCAGAATTCTAACATGATAATTGAATCTGCTGTTCTGAGCCGCTTTCTCAAGTCCAGTCACATGGCCCCATTAGCCTGTTAAGCTTCCCCCCTTTGGTTCCAGGGATGACAAGCGAGGAGGAAGCCGGCCAAATGAATATTAACCGCGACACTTTGATGATTTTGGAACATGTTGAAATGAACAAGTGCCTCGATTCTTCAGAAGCCGCTCCGATGAAACCAGACGCCTCCGGCTCAGAACAACCGCACACTTTGGTATTGTCTTCGTCTTTGTTATTGGATTTTGATTATTCACGTCAACTTACACTAGGTCGCGTGACGTCATTTAATAGCACCTGCACCTGAGGCACTTAAAGTCAATCTGAGCAGTTCAGATGTTACTGAGGCAGACACCCGGTCTATGTGCCCTCGGCAGGACTGGGGCAGATTTCAGGACAGTGGCACATATACTGTAGGGACATAGATAAATAAGTTTGAAGACGCCCCCCCCCCCCCCCCCCCCCCCCCCCCCCCAGGCCGACACACACATGCTGTTCCGCTAACTACCAAGTGGAAAGTTTTAGAAGCGTTCGCAGTGCTGATACAACTGGCGTCTTGTGTAGAAAGTTGAGCTCTGTGAATTGGTTTGAATTGGAAATTAATTTTCATGAAAGGTTTGTTTTTATTATCTTTAATGTGTTGCATCTGTCCAAAACACAGAAACCTCAACACAACCGAAACCTTAGAGATTAATAGGAATTGTAATATTTCCAGGTACTACTATTGACATTCCTACTATAAATTCATATAAACTCCAATTCATTTGAAATATGAAAATGCAATCTTCTAAATAAAACCTAAATGGTAACTTGAATCCATCTATTACATGACATGCAGCCGTGAACATCAAATATTAATAAAAGTCAAACTTACATACCCCAGTGTACCCAAAGCGACAGAAGCCATCTTTGTAAAGAAATGATTTGGAGTGTACATTGATATTTTTAATGTGGTCCACGAGGTTGGGTCTCTGCAGCCACAAGGGGGGGGATCGAGATGTTTTGGCTTCACTTTTGGGAAGCTGTCATGTCGTCCATCTTCATATACAGTCTATGGTTCGCGCCTTTGAATCCATCCATGCCTTTCGAAGGTTAGTGTGCAGTGCATTCCCGTGTGTAGAAAAACTGCCCACAAAGATGATGTTCACATGCAAAAACTATCCATTTCTTCAATGAGCTAAAGGTGACACACTGTGAAGAAATGGGACCATCACAACTTACAGGCCATGTAATTCCACAGACACAAACAGGCTGTCAGAGAAACCACGATGACGATGGTGCAGAGGGTTTCTCTTTATTTGTGAACATGCCCGAGGCCCAAATCAGTATCACTAATTCACACTCGTATCTTAGCTCACTACCACTTAAGAGGACTGGAACTTAATCAGTGAATTAAAACCGAGGTCAGTCCCCGTGCACTTAACAACATCAGGGGGGTTAAGAGATGTTATGAAAGAGATAAGATACACATCTTGAGCCTTCACTATTCTAAAGGCGTTTTTTGGACAGGAGGAGTTTGCCTTTCACATTTGAAAAACGCAGCGAGAGATTCTCCAAATCAGAAGCATTCACAACAACAAGATTGTCCGAAGTGTCCAGGGGAGGGAGGCACCTGGATAGAGCAGCAGGACATGTCGGATAAATTCATCTGTTTGGGAACAGCGCATTGACGCGTGTTGGCCCTTATCACCAAAAGATCTCGAATCTTTCCAAGTTCACATCTTCAGTGTCTATGTGTATTGCTCCTCTGTTTCACCCTGAGATACGTGTTTTGTATTTTCAGTTTTGCCATTGGAAATGTTATCAGCACGCCTGTTAGCTTGCGGTGAGTTCCAAACTTTTGAGAATGTTGTGAGCAGCTGACTTTGACTTTTGCCCCCTCACCTACATCCCCTTCGGAAACTTTCAGGAAAATGTCTGGACTTTAGTGCAAATCTAAAACAGCATAAGGTTACTACATGTTAACACCTGTATGTACGACTGCCTGCAGCACTGAATGACCTCTGATGTGTGTGCAGTGTTCCAATGTTACGTTGACCAAGAAAGATCTTCAGCGTGAACCTAACGCCAGGTACCAATAAAGTTCCTCTTCCAGGAGAAAAACTATGCCACCATTTGTTTCCAGGAGGTCTCGGCCAGCTCACTGCAGAATCTTGTTTTACATATTCAACAATATAATTACAAGTATAACTGTGGGACGGTGGTGGTTTACCATCCTTTACGCAAATATCTGTGTACTGAGAACCAGTGCAACATAGCATGACTGAAGTTTAGTTCTGAGGAATAGTTTCATTTTCAAACAGAAAATGGAGACAAATGACAAAAGTGAGACGCTTGCAAAACAAGCCGAATAACAGATGCACATCTAACATTTAATCTAATACATTCAGAAGTTTAAAAAAAAGCCTTTTAGCTGAATGTATCAGGGCACAATCGCTCCCAGTTGTCCCTGCAGTGGGCTGACGGTACATTTTGACACCAGTTCATATGCAAAGAACGGCTGGGTTTTATTTTAACATCCCACAACACTCTGGGCATTGTGGTCCCTGTGAAACATATTCCAAACAACCGCCCCCGTCACTTTTTCATGCCAGCTCTGAGTCATCTTGACTTAGACATCCAAGCAACAAGACCCCCCCATCCCCTCCTCTCCTTCGCCCCCCCCCCCCCCCCCGTTTCCTCTGACAACAGTGTCTGCTTATGATCTGTCTTGGTTGACAAGCACACAGAGCGGGATTCCTAACAGTGTGCGGCGATTGGTGAAACCCCGCCATTGTGCGGCGTGGCGTTGGACTGTCCTCTCAGTGCAATCAAAGGCACTTCCTGCGACAGTGTGGCAGAGCACGCTGCCTCTGGAGCCGCTCATTATTACATGCGAGGGGGGACTTGTGATCTTTTTAATTATTCTGCACTTCATTTCTATCCCACCATTCAAAAATGCAACATGAGGATTGATAGCTTCGGAGATCCATCTTTATAATCTTCCCCCAGGCCCATAAATTATCCAACTTTGGGGCAGGGCGGACGAGCCGTGGAGGCACAAGCAGATCCCTGTCACAGCAGAGCCCCGTCGCTGCAGAGTGTCAGGGGGGGGGGAGCCGAGCTGAATGGGGTTGCTCTTTTGCGAGCTGGAAGCGGGAGAGGGGGGGGGGGGGAGAAAAAAAGTACACTTGTTATCTTGTGAACCCTCAAACATGTAAGATCGGAATCTCTTGAATGTCAGCGACCGAAATGGAATTAACAAGAGATCTTTTTATTGTCACAGAAGGTCATTAGGCTGCCAATCGGGGTAATTATGGAAATGATCTCCCCAGCTCTTTGGAATGTTTTCCTGCTTCCATAAGGACTTGAAAGTGTTCAATCAGCCTCTCTCGTGGGAAAGTTCAGCCATAACTGCAAGTGTACCAGCAAAATCAAATTAAGCAAAGAGATTTCATTAGTATTTATAGCCCGGAGGCATTTGTAAAAGTATGGAGCAGCAGAGTAATGTGGGACTGTGGAGGGGAGAATTATTGCTTAATGACAAAGGCCATACCTAGAAGACATACACATGGATAATGAATAGGGGGCATTGATTGCATCTTTAAAGAGGATTCTTGAGGGAATGTAAAATATTGATGCTTGTGTGGCTGACGGAGGATTTCCAGTGCGGGTGCTGTGAGGGCGCTAACTTCGTTTGGGTGTTAGCACTTTTTTGGCTGCTAAGTTTGTTACACAGAAGCTTTTAATCTTGTATTTAAAAGCACGAGTGAACACTGTAATAATATACACAAAAGATGTGTCAGTTGATTGGTCAATATTATGGTAGCAAAATGTTGGCTTAATTTTACAGAGCCAGAATTCTCCAGTGGTAACTAAATACATTTACTCAAATACTGTACAAATATGTGGTAGTTTCATTTCATATTACCTCAAATTTAATCTCTTATACAATTTAGGGGAAATATTGTACTTTTTTACGCTGCTGCATTCATGGTTATACTATAATTACTGCTTGTTTTAGATTTTACAAGCTTATAAAACATGTGTATTGAATCTTTTTTTTAATCATCCAACAGTATGTAAACTCAGAGCTGATGTAATTAGTAAATTAATCAATTTGTCATCGTTCCAGATTCTCAGATATGTTAATATGCTGCTTTTCCTTGTCTAGACTGAAGTTAACTGATCAATTTTGAGGTTTGATTGTTAGTCACAATGCGTATTAGAAATTAAAAGCATTTTGAATGTGTCACTTTGGTTGTGCGTAATTGTAAATGGTGTTTTACTTTATTTTAAAGTTTTACAAACCAAATAATCACTTGATTAATTCAAGGAAAACAATCGCTCCATTAATCCATAATGATAATAATAATTACTTATAAGTAATAACTGATATAACCCTCTCAGGGAGCTTTTATTAGAGGTTTGATAGAGGATTCAGAAAGTATTCACACCCCTTTCCTTTATTGTGTCTCAAGTGCATCCACTTTGCTTTAATTATGTGACAAGTGTGTACAACTTGACTGGAGTCAATCTGAATTGATGGGCACACACCGGTGTATATAATGTGCCACAATCCACAAGGCACGTCTGGACAAAAACAAAGCCATGAACCTCAGTGTACAGTCTGTACACCTCCACAGTAAAGTACTGGTGAGGCATAGATCAGGGTGAAGGTGTAAAACCATTTTTTAAAGCATTGAGTTTGGAACCGCACCAAGACTTTTCCTGGAGTGAATCGAAGTAATCAGGCAATAAGAGGTTTGGTCAGGGAAGAGACCAAAAACCCCAACTTACTCAGACAGAGTTTCAGGGCCTCTGCAGAGATGGAAGAAGTAAGTTCACACTCACTAAGCAGAACTCCATCAATCAGGCTGTGAAAAGACGTGGGGTTGGCTGAATGACACTCTGAGAGCAGGATGACACAAAAACTAAAATTGAGCCCTTTGGTTCCTTTCTGGTGATGGAGTAATTGTACATTGGGATCTGGATGCATTCATTCTGACCCAGTGTTAGACACAAGATGCTTAAGTCAAAACTGACACCTTGCAACCATCATATTTTAACAACGTCTTGTTTTGTAACCATATTTTAGTTTGGGTAAATCGGTCAATAGTAATTTTATTTTGAAAAACACTCTACAACCCTTTTGGTGCTGCTGGTAAAGTGAACCCATTATTGCATTGGTGCTATTAACCTGAATTGGGGCTGTTTGGAGCCGGTGTGTTAACAGAACTGTAACTAATAACGATTATAATGGTCAATCAAGACATTCTGTTTATGTGTTATTAAGGATATTTAATATTTCCATGTTGATAATGTGAAACTGTCCAAATACATATAGTTTAATTTCCTCAGTGTGACAAAAAATACACCCCATTGTCTCCTGGAGGGACTCGGGCCAAAATGAAATGAAGTCAGATGGCTATGCACAGTGAATTGTAACGCCTGACTTGAATCATTGGGTCCATTCAGTCCACTTAACCTCAGAGTAATTGACAATTTAAAGGTGCAGTCCATTATTTGGAGAGACAGCACAATGACTTTGATTAGGATGTGGGAGATGCACTTCCACCTCCATTCGCCGGAATAACTGACAAGGACACTTTTTTTTTTACAAAGCAAATAATGGATGGATGGAGGGTAAACTGCCGGGGATGAGAGGAGAAATATTATGGTTTTAACATGAATTAAATCATTTAACTTTAGGTGATAACACAGGGATGAGCCAACTTTATTTTCCATTCGGTACAAGAACAAAGGAACAAGGGGTTTAAAACAATAGAATAAATCTTGACTCATCTCACGACCACATGGGCAAAACATAAATACACACGGCAGTCAATCAAATAAAGTCTAAATCTTTTTACACCACCATCGTCTTTATCCTCGTCAACAATCCACAAAAGGTAAAGTGTCTTTGTGAAGAACTTGACACATTATGTGAAAGGAATATTATTATGGGAAGAGCTGACAGGACGTAGGAGGTGATTTTCTGTGATGTTACATATATGTGTGTGTGCATCAGTAGGCAAGAGGATATTGAGTTCAGGGGTCATAGTCAATGAGATGTGAATTATAAGAAACATTAAGAGGACACACAACGTGATTTTTAACACTGGACATGTTGGATTTTGGTCTTTTTTGGGACGAGAATCACAGTTTTACTAATTCACCACCAAATTATAAAAACATATTTTACATAATTGACTTATTAACTTATATTCAGCGACTGATTTTTTAATGTTCCAGTTATTCTCATGTAGAAATAAACGCACTGTCCTGTTGACACTAATTTATTATATGGATTTCCTTGGTGTCTCCTTTTTTCTATATTATTGTCCAATTACCACGACCACCCGACTGCATTAGCACATTGTTTACTATTGTTTTATGCAGACGAGTATTTGCCGCATGGGTCGTGACACCGTGTTAAACGCGCGCTTTAAAGGCCCAATTTGCGCCGTTTACAGCCTGAATCGCTGCGGTGACGCGCCGATGTGCAACTTCTCAGGGCGCAATCTGAATGACAAAACCTGCCTACAAACCGAGCGACATTGCACGTACTTAACAAGTACACATTGGCATGGTAATCCGGATTCATTTAGCTGAAGGTGTCACTTTCCCACCAGGTCCATGCAGCCTCCCCCCGGGGGTAGGGGGGGTGCACGGAGGGGGCTTCCCACTGACGGACGAGGGGTGGACGGGCGGAGCTGGGGCGGCGAGGGGTGTGTTTCCAGACGTTTGGGGAATGGGACAGGGACTCATAACATTATGATCCCCAATACAAATACAACTATATCGTAAAATATATATATATATATATAATAATTGGAAAATCAATGAAGCAGATACATTGAGACTTAAACCCTGTGGATCAGCCAATGAGCTCTGAACATAGATTTTTGCACCACTTTTATATATTCTTTTGTTTATTTGTATTTTTGCATGAAAGATATATGGAATTAATAATTTCATTACCTATAGATTTTTTTTTTTACCTATAGATGTTTCATCTTACACCAAAATGCATTGTAGCATATTCTGAATTTAAATAAAGGCCCAACACACAACTTCCAAGAATCCATGTCTAAAGAAATCAGCTGCAGTTATTTATAAAAGAAATATATTACTGACTAGATAACATCAACAACTTGAATACACTGATGTCCAGTTATTCTACAAGTTCAAAAAGTCTAAACCTGTAAACTCTACATTTTTTACAATGTCACCAACAACTCATACCTGTCTGAAACTGTGTGGGGAAATAACAAATGAGAATATGAACATTGCATGGTATTAAGCTGGTGAGTCAACTGGAAACGTGCATGGGGATTATTTCATTTAAAATAGCGAATATGAACAAATGGACTCAAAGTCCATGAAAACATAATTTATCTCAGCTCAGAAATGTGAGCAAAGTGTAAAGGAGAAGCTGCAGCGAGTGGAGACGTGAGGAAGAGTCGCTCTGCAGCCTCATCTGCTGGGATGTGTCTTCATACACACATGTGGAGACCTGTCTTCTATTTTGGGCCCTTTGTGCTTTGTTGTGACGGGGAGATCTGGCTGTGGCTGGGCTGGTTGAAGGGTGGGTGGTGTTTAAGAATGAGCTCCATCATATTGTTTGACAGAAACTCGCAGGTTGATAGAGTGCATTCCTGGAGAAGCACTGAAAATGGTGATTTCCAAAAAGAAGGAGACAGAAAAGCAGCTCACATGTCTCTCAGCCTGTCAGAGATCTGAGGCCTTCACACTGTCCACAATGGAGAATCCAAATGTGGAGCGTATATTTTAATGATCTATACCAATATATTTGCTGTTGTGGTGATATCTGTTTTTTTATTAAACCTGACAAGCTTAATATTTGGCTACTGGTGTAAAATAATCAACCCAATGGTCGTAATTATACAGGCTCACTCATAATGCCATCAATTTATCATTGCTGCCCCCAACTGCTCCTTCATCTACTAAATGAAATGAGTGGCCTTTCATGAAAAAAATCTGATTCTACAAACAGCTGCAATTTGAGAATGTGAGTCAACAAAATTATTATTATATGTCAATATTTTAACCATATGGGAAAATAGTCTCATGTCTGTATTATCACTATGAAGCAAAAACGAATATTTTCAAGTCAATGAAGATTTTAATAATTAATCAATAACGTTTTATACTAGGTTCCTGTTTGAAAGGGGTTCCTGTGAGACAGACTAAATTATATCCATTTGTTTCACGTTTTCAAGAAATGTAAAGCTCAAAAACGAAAAGGGAGCAAGGAATAACTACAGGTAATATAGTGTGTGTCCAAAAAATAAATAAAATCCCAAGCCACCTCTCTGCAGGACTTTAGCCAGAAAGACATTCGTTTCTTATCTGCTTTACAATGTTTGCAAAACCTCACAATTACAATTCGTATTTTTTCAATATTTGAACATATGACCTTGAAAAACAGTCAAGAATTTACATTTTAATGTTTATTTTTTTACAAAATAATAAAGTGATAATTTATGTTAAGTAACCAGCTCTATATTTTCTATATGAGGTAGAAAGAAGAGGAGAAATCACTCATTTACAGAGAAGTTTAGCAAAATTGTCTGACAACCTAATAATGATTCACCCACTATCTAACGAATTAACATGATTCCACATCTCCCTGTCACTATTGACAGCAGAAATATTATAAAACCCAAACATCCACCCTGCAGAAAGGCCCAAGAGAAAGACCCTGCACCCCCTGCAGGTGACCCTGACCTCTGACCCCCCCACTGAGACCGAAGGGGGCCACAGAGGAGAGCAGAAAAGAAACCAGAGTCACCGGAGCAGCACATGATTATGATCACATTTATTTGTTTGGTGACCTTGTTGGTAGTTTGCAGTGATCACACGTGGAGACAGTTTCCTCTCCATCACCTGCAGCCTCCGCCGCCTGTCCCCCACCACCACCACCACCACCACCTAATGGTTTCATGCCGGAGCGAGTTGGCTTATTATACTAAAAGGTTTTGTCGCGCTAAGTCGTGCATGTGTGCTTAAAACGTACATTTCATTAACAAACTGCGGAGGTATAAAAGCGGATTTATGAGGCTTCAAAAGATCACAGGAAGGACGCGGTTTGCAAACCCCCCCAACTCTCGGTGCCGCCGCAGTCAGGTTATATCAGCAGTTACTCTGCCTTTCACACAACACTGCAACTCCGGGATTTCTCTAAAAGGGAGGCTGGCTGCACCTGTTTCCACACACACACTACCACACACAACGCATGGACACACACATGGAGGGGGACGTTGGTGAAGACACTCCATGACCCCCTTGATTCCTCAAAAAATATGATTAAAATAAGAAATCTGGCAAATACAAACCAAACACGTGTCATCAGGTGTTTTTATTTTATCATAGAACACATGTAGTTGTATTTTGTAATGCACCAAAACAGAGTCTGGTCTTGTTGGGCTAAATGGACATTTGTGTTTTGTGCGTAAAAGCGCATCCATTATGAAACAGCTTGATAAATCAAAAAAAGGTTTGATTTGATTTTGCTGCTGTGAAGAAACGTGTGAAATCATCTAAAGAAAATGGAGAAAAAGAAAGTACAAAATTTGATCAGTTTTAGTTTCAAAATGACGAGCAACATTTAAGGTCATTGTCAAATTTGTGGCCTGAGAAAAACGTGTTTCCTTAAACACACCTGGTAAGTGGGATACAAGTTGCTGTAGACTCTGATTTCATCTGCTAAGTAGTGCGTATTGACGGAGCTCCAGATCACACAGGTCACCGGGAGATTAACACACACACACACACACACACACACACACACACACGGCGGATCTAATCGGAAGCCACGTTCCCCTCCTTTGACCCGTACGCGCATTATTAATGATAGCGTTTGATTAATCCCACTTTTATCCCGGGAGCACGACGAGGTGTCGGAGGTGGCGCACGGAGCAGCGAGGATCGAACTGGCACTTCACACTCACTGTTAGACACGAAAAATAACACCGATGGGCCTTTTAAATAAGGTAGCGTTCAAAGGGAAATCTTGAAAATGTGCTTTTTGTAAAAATCAATTAAGAAATTAATGTTAATTGTGTAATTAATGGATAATATTTGTAATAATAACGATAATAATCGTAGTGATAATGCAATTCAAAGCTAAAATGCATTATGTCCCATGCTGCTTTTATAATTGGAATTAAATGCATGCTGAGAAATAACCTGTGTAATATCTCAATTTGTAATTTATATTAATGTTTACATTTATTCCAATAAAGGTTTTTGACACAAAGAAAATAGGCTGGTGTCGATTATAGATATTTTCATTAACCCCCTAAAAAAGACTTCCGATAAAAAAAATCAATTGCACCTTTAAATGGTCCGTGGCACATCGGGGGGAAATCTCATTTTCTCCATTAGCTGCATATTTCCCAGATAAGAGACGGTCGCTTTGAACACGATCTGAAATACAAAAGCCTCCTCTTCGCCCCAGTCTCGTTGGATTTCCTCCCAGGGCGCAGGGAAGCCTCGGTATTTGATGTGACATCCTCTCCCCGAGCGCAGCACCGCGCACTCACCTTCATGCTTGTGAATAAACGCTCTCTTTGCATTCACCCGCTGACCGCGTTTCCTACTGTTTTCACATGTAAAATCATGCAATGATCGGGGTCGTTAGCACCTCATACAAACTCTTAAGGAAAGTCTTTATTCCCCTCCATCCATTCATTGTCGCCACTGCTGCTGCTGCCGCTCAATATTCTTCCCACCATCGGCTAATCCTGCGGGAATAAATAGACTTGAATTCATGCTCTGCAGCTTGGATTCACACTACGGGCTGTAGAGCTGCACAGTATCAAGGCATGCGTCTCAGCTGCAAACACTACAGAGTAAAAAGGTTTAAACTTTACGCACAGCGTCTCCAATACGCACAGGAACATTTGCGTAAAAGTATAGGAAAAATGCACGCATGCACATTTTTTTTTTCTCAAGAAAACTCAACAAATTGTTTAAGACAATTACAAAAAAGAAGAAGAGTCTGTTAACTTAGCTGTCGTCGTTTTCGTTCTGCTGCTTTCAATAGAGTTTGTATTTGCAAAAAGTTAAAGCTTTTGGATTGTTGTTGTTGTTGTTGTTGTTGTTTTTTTACGCAGCCACGTTAATGCGCATCGGATCTTTCAATCACGCAGCCCAATTTTCTCTTCCCCTCTTCCTCCTCCCGCCGCCACCGTTAAATGGTCTATGACGGACGAACACAGGAAATCAGCGGAAAGCAGCATTGCTGATGTCCCATTGTTGACAAATCCATGAAACAACTCCAGTTTGCATGGTTTAACAGAGAGAGAGAGAGAGAGAGAGAGGAGAGGAGGGAGGAGAAGAGAAGAGAGGAGAGGGGGCGTCTGTCGTCACCGCACCACGTGTCCTCCACTGATAGTATATCTTATAGCTACTGGGAAAAGTAATCTATCAGACAGCCCTTTTAAAAGCTCCGGCCTTTAAAAGCAGCATGTGTCATCTCGACTTGGTTCTCCAGATATCACTCCGGTAGGAAATATACGCAGCCGGAGAAGGGACAGTTCGGAGAGCGAGAGGCGCAACATCTCCCGAGCAACTTCGAGGCAAGACGCGCGGCTTTTCCACGGGCCTGCTCACTTCTACCGAGTGGAGACATATTTGCAGAAGTTGAAGTTGCTCTTTGGCTTCACTGTCTGGCGGTCGATTCCACCGCATTTAGACTTTGGGAGACATCCGATCACTTGACAGAAGACCAAACAAGAGCCCGCTCCGTGTGCGCACTGACCGCGCTCGGTCCCATCACACCCGGCTGCTCCATTCCTTTGGCTCCGGAAGACTTTCTTTTTTTTTTTGAAGCAGAGTAAGTAAGCCGTGAGATGACCCTGTCTGGAGGCAGCGAAAGAGCCAGCGACATGTCCGGCCAGACCGTGCTCACGGCGGAGGACGTGGATATCGACGTGGTTGGCGAGGGAGACGACGAGGGCATGGAGAGGGGGGACAGCGACTGCGACAGCCCGGGGGGAGGCATCCTGCACGACCTCCGAGGTGAGCCGGGAGACGAGGAGGTGGAGGATGAGATCGAGGTGGAGAAGGAGGAGATGGGGTCCGGTGGAGGGAGTCCGTGCTGCGAGAGCTCCGGGGAGGGAGAGGCTGGCACCGGCAAGGGAGAGGGTCAGGACGGGAGCGCAGCGTCGGGAGGTTCGATCCAGAAGCCCAAAAGCAGCCTGGTAAAGCCGCCTTACTCCTACATCGCCCTCATCACCATGTCCATCCTCCAGAGCCCGCAGAAGAAGCTCACCCTCAGCGGGATCTGCGAGTTCATCAGCAGCCGCTTCCCGTATTACCGGGAGAAGTTCCCGGCGTGGCAAAACTCCATCCGCCACAACTTGTCCCTGAACGACTGCTTTGTGAAAATCCCACGGGAGCCCGGCAACCCCGGCAAGGGCAACTACTGGACCCTGGACCCCGCGTCAGAGGACATGTTCGACAACGGCAGCTTCCTCAGGAGGAGGAAAAGGTTCAAGAGGGTTCAGCCGGACATGCTCAGGGACCAGACCGCGCTCATGATGCAAAGTTTCGGCGCGTACAGCCTCGGGGGCCCCTACGGGAGGCACTACGGGATCCACCCGGCGTATACCCATCCGGCGGCTTTGCAGTACCCGTACATGCCCCCCGTGGGACCCATGCTGCCGCCGGGCGTCCCCCTCCTGCCCTCGGTGGAGCTGAACCGAAAGGTGTTCAACTCCCAGCTCAGCCCGAGCCTTCAGATGCAGCTCAACAGCCTGAGCGCGGCGTCCATGATCAAGTCGGAGCCGTCCAACAGGCCGTCGTTCAGCATAGAGAACATCATCGGGGTGTCCAGCGCCTCCTCGTCCTCGCCTCAGGCTTTCCTGCGGCCTCCGGTGACCGTGCAGTCGGCCCTGCTGAGCGCGCAGTCCCTCTCCCTGACCCGGAGCTCCGCGGCCATCGCCCCCCTCCTCAGTGTTCCGTCAAACCTCCTCTCGGGACACGTTTTACCCTCCGGGACGACGCTGTCCAAATGGCCGTCACAATGACTTTATCACGTGAAGATATAGACTCTTATTTTTTATATAGAGACATTACGGGGGAGAGCACATATCTATAGGCAGCACTGGACTCTGTAGCCAAGTAAAGACTGTTGTTGAAACAGAGCAAAATAAAAGAGAAGAAGAGATATTTCTGTACAGGTAATATTTGTAAATATTTGTAGAAAAGAAAAAAAGATTTTACCTGTTTGACTTTTAAATGTCCTTTTTTTGTTTTTTGTTTTTGTCCTCGTTTGAAATCTGTAATTATTATTTTTTCTTTAATTTCATTTTTTGTATCGGAAGCTCCAGTGGACCCAGTTCTGGCTTCCTTTTTCATACAAGACACAAAACAAAGCTCTGAGGAAATAGATTGTTTATAATGATAATTAAAAAAAAGATCAACCATATGTAATTCTATGTAGCTATATTGTGTTGTCAACTGAATTTATTTGTAAATAAATCCAAGAAAGAAATCAAATCAAACTTTCCTTTCTAACATTTTTTCTTAAATCATTCGATAGATTGAATGAGACTCGTGGTTGTTTTTACATTAAGTTTTCTCAGGCGTTGCAGTTTATTTAAGGAAATTTGATTTGTTACAACAAAAAATAAGCTAGAAATGTTATTTCTTTTTTCTATAAAATCATAATTGTCTTATCATGTGAATTTTACTTTATAATTTCCAGGTTTAATAACAGTTAATATCGTTTCAAGATGTGGTTTTTAATTTAATTGTAATTTGTAATAATACTTTTCTAATTATATTACTCAAGCAACAGCAGAAACAAACTACCAAACCACAAGCAGTTACTTTTCTTTAAAAGCTTAAACGTTATTATGAGACCTTAATAAGGAATATTTTGGGGGTTACACTTCAATTTAAACTCTACGTGCTGCAAACTATATAAATATAATAATAAGGAATTGCGTAAAATAATTAAAGCTACTATAGGCTACAGATTTTAAAATTAAATAAAAGTGGGGAAAGGATTATTATATAAAAAGCAGGACAGGTTTTATCCTGAGATTTAGTTCAGACAAACCTGAACATGTTTATTTCAGTAATCATTTGAACTATGTTAAGAAATATGTGAACTTGCAGTAAATAATTAAAACGATCTAATTATTTTTTTAACCATATATATATATATACACATGGTTGTTTTCCTGACAATGGCCGCAGCCTGGGTAGAGGTCACAGTTTAGACACCTTTTAATTTACTAGTAGCTCACATCAGCGCGCGGATCGTCTTACAGGATATTCTGCGGCTTGGCTACTATAAAGGTAACAGTTTCGCAGTTGTGTCTGGCTAATCACTTTTACACAAACAGCAAATGGCGTGTGTGAGTGTGTGCGCGGGGGGTGGCGGGTGTGTGGGTCTGTGAGTGTGTGTGTGTGTGTGTGTGTGTGTTATAGGCGCTATATTTATCTGATCCCCATGGGAAAGAAAAAGGGAAAGGAGCTCTCTCTCTCTCTCTCTCTCTCTCTCTCTCTCTCTCTCTCTCTCTCTCTCTCTCTCTCTCTCTCTCCCTCTGCTTCAATACTTCCAGACACCGAAGAAGGTGCTGATGATGCAAAAGGCTTCTCCAATGTCACCCTGATATTTCTACTGAACACATGTATTATAATAATAATGATGATTATCAATATTACGCCATGATTGACATTATTACTACTAATAGTCTATTGGTTCTGGATGATATTATTGTTGCGTGAAACTTTTGACAGTAACAGTATTTAGCACAGCAATATCGAAACGTAGAAGAAATAAGAAATACAAAAATTAATATAATTATAGATATTACAGGGTCTGTAAATAGGCCTAAATAATTTCTGTAATAATTTTTTTAAGAATTATAATTTTCCAATAAATGTAATATTCACACAGTCACTCTGACAGACAGTTTAAAGTGGCACTGAATGAAACACACCCAGAGGTCAGTTTCAGGGGACGTGTTTGGAAAATTTAAATGTTGTCAAATGTTGTCCAGAGGGGTAAATACATAAATTCCAATAGTCACAGTAACAATAAACTAAACAGACCAACCGTATCTGTTGTTTTTATCGTAGATATTTTGAGTGTATATATGTTTGAGGCATGTTTGCAGGTCCAGGATCAGCCTCCACAAATCAGACAAACTCTCAGTCATGTCTCACTGTGTCTCAGTGTGTGTGTGTGTGTGTGTGTGTGTGTGTGTGTGTGTATGTGTGTGTGTGTGTGTGTGTGTGTGTGTGTGTGTGTGTGTGTGTGTGTGTGTGTGTGTGTGTGTGTCAGTCCGACTCTCACCTCGGAAGGGGAGACGAGACTCAAGCCGCTAGGGGGCGTTCAATGACACCTCTTGCTCTTCATTAAAGAGAATCAAAAAACGAAATAAATATTTAGAATGACCTGAATCGATGGAAGACAAAGCATCTCATTAATTAACTCAATCAGTCCTTTGCATGTTGATCACACGTTAAGGCTGAATACATCCTTATAGTTAATATAAGTGGATGTGCATATTTAATTTAAAGGAGATGATGACACTGGAAATAAGCGATTAACCATCGTTAATTTCCATTTGCAGCAGGAGATGTGTGACCGGGAGGGTGCTGGTTATTTCCATCCACATTTTTCTGTATTCACAATATGTGCACAGCTTTGTATACAGTGATTTACATGTGCTCCTCTTTAGGGGGGTGTAGGCCTCGTGTTAATCTTGGAGAAGGTGGATATTGCTGATGTTGAGGTTTAAATTTACGGTTTCAGTGGAAGATGGTGGGAAAATACAAAACTCTGATTAGGCTGTTTCAAAAACAGATAAAGAAAATACATTTCAAAATGTTAAAAGCAGGTGATAACGTCATTATAAAAACAAGTACAGACCTTATTTAATTTGGTGACGTCCATAAATATGTATATTGATAATAATAACAACGAAAATGATATGAATCATTTCCTCATAATATCTCAGTAATAACATTATAATTTGTTCAATCAAATACAATATCGAGCCTTTCACGTTATTATGACGTCAATTTGCTCAAAGGACGCAGAAGAGAGACCCCCCCCCCCCCCCTCTCGCGCGCTCCACTCAATAATGACCTATACGCAGCTGCACGTGCGTGTGCACAGGTGGAGAAAAGGCTGCACTGGTTCCCACAGCTCCACCACACACAGTGTGTATTAGTCTCAAGAGAGAGTCATATGACATTATTCATAAAGTCTGAGTTTGACTGTTGACTTATTACAGAACTATAATATGTAAATATACCAGCATAGAAATAACATTTTTATTCTTCAGATTGAGTCAGTTGAGCTTTTTAACAGGATATAAGAAAAATAATACGTTTCTATAATCTGGAATTATTTAGGGTGTTTACACATCACCTATGAATGGGCCAGGGGTACAGACTCTTTAAAAACCTACCACATTACCAAGGTTTAATTCAGATTTTTGGTAATTTTGCACATCATTTCAAATGCATGTATTCATTATTGAGAGAGACATCATATTTAATGTACCTGCCTTTAAATACAAATACATTTCAGGTTCCATTGTTTGTGGCAGTGCTGGCTTTTCAGAGAAAATATACCAGGGGACAGGAAATCCAGGAGATTTTAAAAGAAAAATCTAAAGAATACTATAAAAAAGCTACAAAAATTATATGATTGCCCAAATTACTGGACAGAGTTGATGCTGCATGAATTCACCTGGTAGGAGCCCTCAGATGTTGTTTTACTACACCCATGAAAAACTTGTTGTTTGCAAAAAAACATAAACACACAGGTACAAATTAAAGTAATCCATTACAGGTGAAATTTAAAAGTATTTTACCTATAAAGGCTCTAATTGAAGTATTTGTTAGACTTAAAATAATATCAAAGCAGGTCATAACGTGGTTAGTTGCCATATATTACCATGACGTGTACAGAAGCTACTCCTGAATCTGGAATTTTTACAGTCTGGTAATCAGCCCACAAACTTGTGCCATTGCTGGTTTCGAAAGACAAACAACAATGTTTGACAGCTTCATTTAATGCTACTCGTACGAGCCCATGTAGCCACCTGCAGTGTGGTTGGTCAGAGTGAGTCCAGAGCAGCTGAGACTTGATCCTTTGCCCATTTACATGTCATTTTTAGTCATTTACATACAATGTATCCTATCATGTGTGACATATCAGTATGTTCTTGATCCCTGAGAGGATAAACTGCTTCATAATTTCGTCACACATTATCAAAACTCCACATTTAATGGGACACGCCATGAAGATGGATTCACTTGCTTTCACGCAGCAGTACTTCCTTCTTCCCTTGTCTCAAGCATGCAGGGTTTTAAACATCTGGCTGATAACATTTTTATTAAAGGGAAGGAATGCATGTGCGACCTATGACCTTTAAATCAGTGAGGCCATGTTAAGTGTCACCAAAAAAAGCCTGTTTCTGAACCACATTCTGCTTTGATGAAAAACAAATGGCCCTAATGGTAAATATTAATCATCGCATCCTTAAAATTTCAAAAGAAAATGCTTTTTATTATAAGTCTTTATTTCTCCTCATATTGAATGTCAGACGTGTGATAGAATAGTAGAAAAGATCAACTTGGACTTGTTGTAGCAAACTTGACTGGAACTATGATAGACAACAATGACATTGGCAAGCAAGGCCCAGGCCTCCATAATAACTAGGTCATCCTCCACCACCAGCTATAGCCTTCTCCTGGGCGGAGATCACAGACTGTAAATGTAGGTACAGCAGTTACTGAATATTTAAAAAGGCATAGAGATGAAGCAATAAATGACAAAGTAAAGCTGGTGTGGCCGGGCATTAATAACTAATGGGTACCAGTGAGTTATAGGCTACTGCCGTTGTAATGAAAGTGTCATTGCAAATCAGCAGTTGTCCGAGGTTATTATTATTTATGCATAATTGATGCCGGAACCACAAGGAACACGTCTCACCCAACAAATCCCAACACCTTGGGAACAAAGACGACGGTGTCAACAGAGGAAAAGGTCACAGAGGAGAAAATGCCCCTGGGCTGAGATTTACAATGTGAGGGGAGGGCGAAGCTGTTATAACCACACATACAGAAGGTTACAACAAACTAGTTACACAACTGAGTCTCTGCAGGGGATGGTTGCTCCACCTTGGTTAGCGGCTGCAAAATTGACAACACGTGTAGTTGCACTTGCTACCGTGAGATCCTCATATGTTTCCATAACTTGGAAAATATAAGATATAGGATAGATTTTCCTTTGCAGGATTCATGGGTGCCGTTAATTCAGTGATCTTCGTTTCTTTAGTGGCCAGAGTTCCAAATGCACAAATTATAGTATCATTCATTAGTTTCCCTTAATACTAAGTGTGCCATATACGTAGCCCCTAATTTCCAGAAGAAGGCAAGTTTTGGAACCCACACATTTTTTTTGTTATGGAAAATAATCCTGTCTTTGTTTTCAAAAATATTTCATTTTTAAATTCACATTTATACAAATTTCTATAACTTGTTTTTCAACAGAGATAAATAAAGAAATTATCCTGCAATCGATGCATGTATTCATTCAGTCTGTGGCTGTGTTGTGTTGTAAGTGAATTGTGTACTGATATTATCAGCAGTGGTTACGTTGTGACTAAGTGAGCAGTTTATTCATTTAACAATAAAACGTGATAACACTGATGAAATGTATCTTTGGTGCATGATATCCATCAATTTGCCATAAATCATTACAACAAATGATGCATTCAATGTACATAGGAAATTTTGTCCTTCCATATCCGAGTTGTGGCTATATTATAAAAAGTGTACGTTGAATTCCGGAAATTGACGTCAGACTAAAAGCACATCTTGTTATATCTCCTATAGATCCGTCAAACTATGTAGTGACGCTATTTTCGCATCCGCAATGAAGCGTCTGCTGGACGAAGAAGAAACAACAATTTCTCCTAATGTTCGCAAATGCCTCTTGAGTCTCAGCGCCTACGTCATCCCCCAGTGTCCAATGAGAGCGTGAAACGAAGCCTTGGCGGATGACGTATCCAGGAAGTGTTAACTCTCTTAATGGGGAGATGAGTTTGTTTTCATCGTTTTGTTTTCTCCTCGAAAAAACTGCTTCTCCCTCGTTGAAGCGATGCCGACGTGGAGCCTCGTGTCCATCTGTGTGCTGCTCGGTGTCGCGGCGAGATGGGGAGTGTCGTTAAATCCGTACTCAGGTAGGAAGTCAGTGGTGTTTCACGTCAGCGTGAGAGAATCACAACAAGTCCTCTGCTGTAGTTCAGGTTGACTCTCATCAGGGTGCTGCAGGTTAGCATGTAGCATGTAGCATGTAGCATGTAGCCTGCAGCCCACAGTAGAAGTTGTTGTTTTGTGTTTTATTCACCTGTGTGTGATCTCTCTCTCTCTCTCTCTCTCTCTCTCTCTCTCTCTCTCTGTCTCCAGGGGCGGGGAAACCTCCCATGTTTGGAGACTACGAGGCTCAAAGGCACTGGCAGGAGGTGACCCACAACCTCCCAGTGCAGGAATGGTCAGTGTGAAGCTCTGAGGAGAAAGTTCAGGAGATAAAGGCTCATGTGGAAAGAGGATGAGATCATTTGGGGTTCGAGGGGTTGTGGTGATTATCATAACATTGTGTAATGACTGGGCTGAACACACTAGTTTGCAGTGTAGTAGGGACACTTGGCTCAAACTGCAGTCTAATTTCAGAATAAAAATATACCACACTTGTTCTCTTACAGGTACTTCAACACCACTGACAATGACTTGAACTACTGGGGTCTGGACTACCCTCCTCTTACTGCCTATCACAGCTGGATCTGTGCTTATGTGTAAGTAGTTTTATTAGATTACAGATCTTCAGTATGAGTGTAGCAATCTTTGCTATTCTATGTATATTTACTATGAATTATATTCTGCATGGTGGGCACATGTATTGCAGTTGCAGTTGCAGTACACCACACATCTGTGTTTCAGGATGTCCTTCAGACATTTGATTAACCAACAACAGTGTTAAAATGAAAATTCAAAATCTAAATCATCTGTGTTTTCCTGCAGAGCCAAGATGATAAACCCTGAATGGGTGGAGCTCCACAAATCCAGAGGTTATGAAAGTCCAGCGCACAAGTTATTCATGAGAGCTACAGGTACAAGAATCACAGTAAAATAAATAGAAAACCTTCCACGATTCATGTCAACCTCAACCTTAAAATACCGATAATTGTTTTACTTACATTACTTCACTTACAGTAATGATTCACATTTGCTTAGATGGATGATATCGTGGTTTGGATTGAAAATTAAGTAAAATGTATGATTTCTTTCTGTTCCAGTCCTGGTGGCAGATTTGTTGATATACATCCCCGCTGTAGTTTTGTACTGTTTCTATCTGACGGATGGATCCTCTAGGAAAAAGGTAACACTCGCATTTAGAAGTGTTTTTTAATCTAAAAGTATCTCTTCACTATCTAATAGGAATGAACCACATTTTCCTCTTAGTCTGGGAAACCAACCGTATTAAAGCAAACTACAGCACAAAATCTGAGAATTACGAAGTAATATGATAATAGGATGTTATTACATTTACAGAAGTCACTGCTTTTCAAGTGAATTGTCCGTTTAGATGGAAAACTTCTAATATTTTCACAGTATTTTACATTATCAAACAGTTATTACAAGATCACCAAGAGACTCTTTCATGGCAGGACAGACTCCTGGTACCTAACTATCAATAAGAAAGTACTGTCCAGGATTGACTTAATGAAATAAGAAAACAGCTCAGTTATCAAACCGATTATCTATCACTGCAACTATGGATCATAGACAAATTGACTAATAATAAGCAGTCTAATTATATTCTGTCAACTTGTAAATGTTTTTCTTTTTGTGTCGCCAGGTCTCCACTCTGTTCTGCTTCTTGCTGTATCCAGGACTGATTCTCATTGACTATGGACATTTCCAGTATCCTTTATTTTTTTAATATTTGTAATCAATCAATCAATCAAAGTTTATTTCTATAGGTTTATGCAGGCTATTACAAGAAAATAGATAAAATAAATGGAGAGAGCTTACGTTTAAATATTTATTGCTTTATTAAATATTATATCTTTATTGTAAAATGCTACTATTGTGATGTAAGAATTTAAAATACATTCTACATCTAAAAACCTGCATTTATATTTTGCTCAGTTGTATAACACAGCTTTCCTGTATTTTGACACCAAACCCTGCAGCAACATTATTTAAGATGGTTATGAGCCTTTGTTCCACGTGGAAATGATCGTTTACTTGAGATTAAATGCAAAGAAACAAGAGCCAACTTCAGACATACTGTGGTTTTCTTGTTTCATCCATTCACACTGTATCTTCTCACTCCGTCACATGATAATTAAATGAAAGATCCTGCAGAACAAATAGAGCAATAAAAAATGGAAAGTGACATAAGCCATGAAATTCATGGTTCTTCATATCAGTGTTTTAAACCCTTTTGATTCAGACACTAAAGAAATACAACAATGACGTAGTTCAACACATCTGGACTGAACTGACCCTGGATCAGCTTCTGTGTCTACACTTATATTCCAGTAAGGACCTTAACGGTATCAGGTACAACGGAGTGAGCCAAGGCTTTGCTCTGTGGGGGGTTCTGGCTCTTGGTCTGGGCTGGGATGCTTTCGGCTCCATGGCCTTCTCCCTGGCTCTCAACTACAAACAGATGGAGCTGTACCACGCTCTGCCCTTCTTCTGCTACCTGCTGGGAAAGTGTGTCAAGTTGGGTCTGATGGGGAGAGGGTGAGTCTCTGGATTTATTTGCCTATGTTGTCACTCTGGTCTGTCTTCTCTCACATTCTCTCTTTGTCTTTGGCAAATTAGCCGCGAATCACCTACTGTCTCCACCTTGTCACCGTTTCAACCAGAATAGAACTCAGTAGAGCATTGACCTCCACCTCCCACAGTAAATTCAATCAAGCCACACCAAATTGCACAAACTCATAGAAATCTGTCTAATGAGCATGAACAGATTTTCTTTTATCTAGGTTCAGAAATCTCTGGTAAATTGGTGAAAATGTCCAAAAACACTCTCGCAATGTGAAATAAAGTGGTGAAAAAACCCACACCGTCTGGTTTTTGTGTAATGCTACTAACTTAACACTCACTCAAACAAACGTCAATGAAAACAGAACAATCCTTGGCGGAGGCAACTTTATTCAGCCACAGTTCAATAACCCACGTTTGAAACCACAGAAGGAGAAGAACCAGACCAGCTCATTTGTTTTCCACCGTCTTTTAAATTACTGTTATTTAAAATAAAAAAAACATCAACAACTGCAAACAAACCATAAAAAAGGATCAAGAACATAACATTATGATCCTTCAGTTCATTCGCTGGTGATGTCGTTTTGTCACGCTGCATCTAACAGCGTCAACTGAGCGCTGAAAGCAGATATGTAATGTCAGTCTATTAGAGAGCGGTGTCCTCAGGAGATGCCGCAGAATGACTGAGGTAATCACATTGGATGTTGTTACTAGTGTGTCCAGTGTCTGTTTGTCTAGTAACAATGTACCAAGGGCATTTAGTAGCAAATGGAAAGCTGGATTAGAAGAGCCAGGAGTGGGGGGGGGGGGGATATGTCCAGATGACACTCTCGCCATGCCCAAACTCCTCAGCTATGTCTGTGTGTGCAACTTAACCAGCAGCTTGACGGTTACAGCTGACAAGATATCCTGACCTACACTAAAGACTTTCAGCTGATGCATGGCTTTCACTGCATTCCTCAACACAGGGGTCAAAGTCCAAATTTAGGACTTGCAGACAGTGTGTACTAATTGTTTGAAGAATACTAGCAGACATAGACGGAACCAAATGCTTAACGTCAACATGTGTATTTTGGGACACTAAAGTGAGACCCAAACACCCTAATATTGTGGCACTTGTCTCTGTGTGACCCTTTTTTTCGTGCAGGCTTATGTTGCTGGTGAGAATTGCTGTCACCGTGTTGGTGAGTTTTGCCCTCTGCTGGCTGCCCTTCCTGTCTGACCCCGACCAGGCCCTGCAGGTGGCGAGGAGGATCTTTCCCGTGGCTCGCGGTCTGTTTGAGGTACAGTAGACTTTCCTTGACTCAACACTCAGCCTGAAAACCACAACTGAGAAGCCCTATCTTCCCAATGAGGCCAAGTCTTTGAAAAAAACAAACATTTGTACTTTTTCCATGCGGGCATCGATGAATAGCTGCTCTCTTCTCACAATCCCAATATGCCATTTAAAGAAACGAGTGGGAAGAAGATAATATCTCCTGACAGATCATGAATATAAAAGGATAAATAGTGTTAGACCAGGATGGACTGGAGATCAGAGGAGCTATACGGGTCACATGTACATCTTCTGTTCCCACTGAAGCCTGAGGGGATGCAGAAGGATTTGAGTTGCAGGGGCAGTAGGAGTATTATAGTTCTGTTTTTTTTGTGTTTTTAATATGACCCCTTCTTCAACATGTATCCCCGGTAATTTTCCAAAATATTAACGAATGAATGTGACCCTAATAACAAAAATCAAATATCATGAAAATCCTGATATCATCAGTAGCATAAAATGAGAAAGGAGACATTTTGAACAAATATGACGAAGGGATTTTTGTCTGGTTTTCAAGATGAAATATCCCTAATGCCATGTTTGGTTTTGTTATAAGATATCAGAAATTCCACTATATCAGTTACTTCATATCTTTTTAAACGGTTTTCTGGCTTCAAGTGGGAAACTTTAATGAATAAAAAAATGGTGCAAGAAGTCAGCATTTTACTCATCTGTCAAAGTTAGTATCTGTTAAATTATTGTGTAAAATATTAGTCCGAATTGAAAAGGGTCTTTACATTTTCCTTAAATTGAGATGTTCCACACTCTGAGCGTGCTCAACATGCTTTCACCCTCCAGTGCCGCGCGGCTCAGGACATGGATACCCCGCAGCATCAAAGAAAACAGTGGAATAAAATGGTGAAAGGTCAAGAGATCAATTTCACTCTGACTCGGAGGAGTTGGGGTTCAGGATGTACAGGAGGAGGAGGATATAGATAAATCTAACTAATTTATGGGTGGGGTATTTTCAGCACTTCTTAGTCAGTCATGTTTTAGCCATATGGACCAACGAGTGCGGCAAACTCTACACTTGAAGGCGTATCTGAGCAGATCTGACAACTGTTGCCTGCTGCTGACTGCATCTTTGGAAAGTGTATTAGTATTTTGGACTCTTCTATAGCACGCACACACACACACACACACACAGATTTGTATGTTGTCGTCACTCTCATAACCTGAGAGGGATAAGTATGGACAGGAATCTGACATTAATTAAAAAGGAGGGTGGTAGTCGACAGGGAGAGAGAGAGACCTGAAAAACCTCCAGTCGGCAGCGTTAAAAGCTGTCATAGGAGAAGCGGAGGTAAAGTAACTGTGTGGGACTGACAGCTCAGATGCCAAGGTTTGCAGTTCTCATTTCTGAAACCCTCTAACACCCCTCTTGTCCTAGTCCCCGAGGTGGCACCCACCACAAGGTGTCATAGATGTGAGAAGTAATTGAAAATTCTACCAGGGGAGCGGATGGCTGCGTGCCCTGCGGCAGTATTTGTTCAATGAAATGATGCAAACATAATACACAGGGTGTGAGAGACACTATCCTCCCCTGTGACGGCAGCATGAGAGGCTGCCCGGGCGAGTCGTCCTGAACTAATTGTGAAATCGTGCACGTAAGCAAAAGCTTACAAGGGGGGGGACAAGGGGATAAAAGTGAGGAGGGGTGGTGGTGGGGGAGGACGAGGGCTGACGAGTGGTGGTCCTGGCGACTTCAGGGAGGGAGCAGTTGTAAGTTTACCCACTGAGCTGCATTCTGACGTCTCACGTTGCCGCCTGCTCACAAAAATGGCACCAAATGCTTCCCCATGTGAAATTCCATGCTAGCTCATAGGTGAAGGAGCCGCACTGCTCTCGCGCCACCGCCCCCTCGCACTTACATTTACCAATGGGGCCCCCCCCCCCCCATCGCTCATGTGTTGCCTTGAGGCGGTGTCCAGGAAAATTCCCGTGGTGGTTATTTGGAGCGAGGAGGCAAAGAGGAGAGTGAGAGGGAAGGGGGCTGAGACAACACAACGCTGGATGACCCAGTGCTGCTGACTAGGCTGCCACTAAGATCCACACAGCTGTGCCGCGAGCAGCTGTAGCACAGAGGGGAGAGAGAGGAGGACAGAAATAGGCTTTCTAGACAGGGCCACGCTGAGAAAACCACCTGCAGTGGCATCTTAAAGCTGATCTAGGAACCCTGTCTCTATGTTGTGGGATGTCAGCTTCGATATCATCTGATTCCTGCACAACATCTTAAGCCCAGAAATCAACTGAATCGCAAACAGCAAGGCCTCCCTCATCTGATATCACAGCTTTTCTATCAGTCACAAAGTGTAACAGTGTGATTTTATGAACTCACACGGTCAATCAACAAAAAAATGTATCTAAGTTTTAATAACAGACTGATTGATTGTCATTTCAAATCAAGCGGAAAATTCCAAACATTTATTTCCCCAAAAAGTTAGAACTTGCTGCTTTTTCTTTGAAATTGAATCAATTTGTGCTCCGTGCCAAATTATTTTTTTCTGCTATTTTGACATTTCATGAACAAAGCGTTTATAGATTAATCCAGAAAATATTCATTTAATTAGGAAATTTCAATACATTTTTTAAATTTTATTGCAGCCCTATTTTTCCTGGAATCTAAATTTCGAGGTCGAAAAACTGAATAAATTTGATTACATAGAGAATTATTGATCATATTGACAGTGTGTGGTTAGTGGCAGTGCTCTGTGGTTGGTCTGTATCTGCTGGTTATGCAGAAACTACTCTGGTTTGACACTTGACCTTGTGTCTCCAAGTTTACAAATAAGTCCCATGCTTTCTCTGACAAGGGAGTGAATTTATGACAGAGGGTTACACACAAATGCCCCGAGGAATTTTTATTGAACTCTCAGTGGGGAAATAACTACTCAAAGCAATGCCACTTATTTGCTTTCCCTTTGCAGAATAGAATTCGTTGAGTCTTGTAAATTGTTGTGTTTTCACCTGATATCAGTTCTTATTTAAGTGTGTGTGTGTGTGCGTGTGTGTGTGTAGGATAAGGTGGCCAACACGTGGTGCAGCCTGAACACCTTGATAAAGATCAGATCCATTCTGTCCACAGACTCTCAGCTCTACCTCAGGTAATCCCTTTTATATCGAGCATCTATCGCTTTTCTCCCTCCTCTAGCTTCCATCGTTCCTTTCTTTTGTTTTTATTTCTTTGTCATTGTCATTCTTCTCTCAACTCTTTTGCTCCCATGTCCTGTTTTCACTCCTTTCATTTCCTGGGAAAGCAGAGCTTGCCCAAGGGAATAAAGACTGTGATCCAGCAGAGTGGAAATAAGATCATCCCTGAAGGAAACATCTTGTGAGGAACTTCTGAATATAAAGTCACAACTGTTTCTGGAAATGCAGTGACAGGGGGTTGAATTGCCCAAGGAACCACTGAAGCATGTGTCCTACACAGATAGAAGAGTTTTCAAAAAATATTATGATGGATTGTGGGCGAGAGAAAGAGGAGGACAAATAATCGGTGCGATCAGGGGAGAACACGTAGTAAACTCATGTCATTTAACGTTCAGCGTCTCTGCCCGCTTGCCCCCAGTGCATTCCAGGAAGGCTTAAGATACATGTTATTTTGACCAAAAGCTGAAGACCTGCTCCGTCACAGTGGAGGAAATAGTCAACGCAGTAGTTGTGTCATGGTGGAGCCTGCTTAAATAACCCGACTCGCTAAATTTAGGAGTCCTGTGTTCGACGCATGGACACGTTCCTGCCAGACTGCTAAGTCCAGGGATCAAGTTGGACTTCTTTGACTGTTGTGCATTTCAAACAAATGAAAAAACACTCCTGTCTTTTTGGCACCGGCAAATGGGTTGTTAAATGCTCCAGTGTGGGTGTGCTGTGTACACAGAAAGAATCAGCTGTGAAAAGGGATCCATGTCCTTCCGGACCGCAAAACCCTGCCCCACACATAACGCACATACAACACACACACACTCTCACTGAACACCCACTGAGTGCTCTTTTATTAATTTAAATTGCCACTCATTCTATTTATTTGGCTATTTATACACATCACTGTTCTCATAATGCTCTGGTATCACTCCTACAAATGGGAGAACAAACACATTGTTGCCCTCGCACTTTGCACGAACTCACTGCGGGGGCCCATCAGCACGTTTATTCACATTTACACTGACACGTAGTCAGTGTGTGCCGGTGCCTCTGGCCCCCAGCAGGTGACAATTGAAGGGTTAAACTAATGCCTGCTGACCCTAACACAGGCCCAGTATTCGGTCTATTCCCACACAGCCAGGGTCTTGGCCGCAGAGCAGGATGGTTCGACTCCAACATCAAAATCAGATCATTTAGAGCGACTGACGTTAAATGTATCTGGCTTTGTCATTTGTTAGTGTTTGGACGTACTGGACTTATATTATCAATATTAGTTTTCACATGAATCCGTGTCAACACAACAGAGAGACGTACTTGAAAGCCTGGGATTATGTGCAAATACATTTAATTATATTCCTCCAAATTGATTTTCTGCTCCTCAACTCGTCCACCCCCCCACCCCTTTTTTTTTTTCATGCTCCATTGGATTTTCTGCTGCACAATCACATCCTCTATTCAGGATTTCGTGCGCTTGACTGTTGTTGACGGTGCTGATGTGAGATCATATGAATGTACTGAATGTGTCTGTTCTGTTTTCCCAGCTTTGCCTGCACCCTCCTGGCGGCCCTGCCCTCCTCCATCAGACTGCTGACAAAGCCCACCTTCTGGCAGTTTAAACTGGCCTTGGTGAGTGGTTTTTGGATTACCCCTACACCTCTAATGTAACTAACACATCTGCAGCTGGAACCTATGAGGTCTGATTGTCTCCATGAGCGGTAAAAACTTTATGGACGATGGCACGTGTGAGAGGGGAGGAGCAAGCAGACTGAAACTGTTGTGATCCACAGTCCTGATAATTAACATGAAACACTGTTTAATATTATATTCATATATTTAATTTTAATTTCTCGAACACAGCATAATACATAGGTATATGATATAATTTGATTTAGTGATGCCTGTGTTTATATGTTTCTGTCTTTCATCGGATTTATTGAAAAGTATTCTATCAAGTATTTTTGTCCTAAACCGGTAGTAGCTGTTATATTGATCATCTCATTGCCTTTTTTTTTTTTAGGCAAATTCATCTCTAGCATTTTTCCTCTTCTCCTATCAAGTCCACGAGAAGTCCATCCTCTTGGCTGCCTTGTAAGTACACAGAAGAAAACGTTTTACTCAACACAGGATAACATGTGACATTCGGGACATCTCAAATATTCATGACTGCAGATTTAATTTCTACTCACACGGGAGCTTTGTCTCCCTCATTCATCTTAAATGATGTTTTGCAGTTTGATATTAAGTTGAATACATGTGCACTTTGTTTAAGTGACGTCATTCACCTGCCACAGTCGCTCTCTATTAAAGAACAGCCTCTGCTAACTGAACGGTTATTCACCTCTGTCATCACACTCTGTGCACTAAATACATCTCTTGCACACGTGGGTGTGAGATGTGCTCGTGTGCGGCTCATTACCATTTACCTCCATATGTATAAAGCTGTGGCGGCTGTAGGTGGAGAGTGATGCCTGGGATAGATTTGGCAGCGAGGGATTTGGTTCCTAGATCTGGGCTCATCTATTAATCTAGATTAGGGTAGATTGTTGCTTTATTAACTATTGAGTTATATCTCCCACCTGTCCCCCGGAATCAATCAGTAATGCATGTCCAGGGATTAGGAAAGAATGGCAGGCGGCAGCTCGGGGCATTGTTTGCGCAGGATCAATTATTGGACTGTAACAGGATCGCCAAAGAGCACTGGCTGTAATTATGGTCTCAGGGACCGGTGGAAAGTGTCGGCTGCGGAGCAGAGTGTGCACCGAGCACCGACACAGACAAAGTTCAGTTAGCAACAGTCCTGCACCACAGACACACGGCATTTACTAATACATTTATCACAGCGAACAACGGGAGAGCTTGATTTTGTCGTTGAATACTTGGTTCAAATAAAAGTTGGATTTGGGTTATACGGCTCCAAATATGCATACAGTGCAATTACAGTAATGAGGCGAACACTGACATAAGATAATGTGGAACAACAAACGCTGACTGCCTTGTGAGCAGCTGACAATAATCGATTCCTGTGGAAGTCCCATTAGGTCAGTAGCTTTATTATTAAACACGCATGACATCCATTCATATCCAGCTTCAACCTAACGTGGCCTCACATCCTGTCTCACTGTAAAATTATATTTAATGGTACTTTCTGCAGAGTGTGTTCAACAGTGACAATATCCAGTTTTGATCTTTTCTAGGCCGGTGTGCCTTCTGCTGAATGACCTGCCCCTGGTGGCTATTTGGTTCCTACAGGCCTCAACATTCAGGTAAGACTATGAATATGGATGGTAGGTGAATCAAAGCTGGATAGCAGCTTTAATTATACCTCAGGCAAGGAGGTTATGGTTTCATCAGTGTTTATTTTTCAGCAGGATTATGCAAAAACTACTGAACTTATATATATTAAAATTTGGTGGAGGGGTGAGACATGACCCAAAGAAGAACCTACTACATTTTGGAGTGGATCCGGATAAACAGGCAAAACAGGGATTATCTTTCCTACTTTATTTAACATAGGGCGATGGACTTAGCAGAGGTAGGTTCCTTCCGGGCACCTTTCTAGCACATGCTCATACATATCAGTCCTGTAAATATGTCATGTCCATTCATTATTCACTGGGACATCAAAATATAACAAAAAAAACATATCTAAACCAATTTTGGAAAGATGTAGAAAGTGGAGAAAGAAAACCCCCCGAAAATGTAACTTGTAATTATGCCTGTAGTGGTAAAGTTGAGATAGAACTGTCATGTCCTCTCCTCTTGTCTCACAGTCTATTCTGTCCCTTGCTTCAACCATCAAATACCTAGAAATAATCCCAAAAAGCTAAATAGATATGTGACGAGGGTTGAGCTGAGGACCATGAATGGAAAAGACGAGTAGTGCTGCAAACGCTCCGTCTAACTTTCACCAGCTGTTGTTAAATTCTTCCGGCAGCACTAATTGTTGTGCGTGTGGTTTAGTATAAGGATATCTGGGGATTACACGGCATAGTCTGCATGCCTGCCATCTAAGTGTGTGTGTTGTGTAGGGACAGGAGGTCATTCTGTAGCTGCTTCCCAGTACAGTCTGACTCGGACACATTATCTGCATCCTCTCCAGACTCGGCCATTTAAAACAGAAATACATCTTTTGTGAGCATAATTGGCCGAATGGCTGCTCAACGGGGACAGAATGCAGCCAGTCTGTTTAAATTGAAGAAGTATGTATTTCTCCAAATGTTAAACAGTTATCCCCTGAATGGAGCTTTATCGTCAGAGTAAAAGTCCGAATGAGCGGTCTATTGTGAGCGAGAGTTTTTTTATAAAGTGGGGTGATGTGCGATTTACTATGAGTCAACTGTTGTTCTTGTCCGTCCCCCTCCACTAAACTAAGATAAGCTTGGCACGAATGTCTGAGCCGTCTCCCTCCAGGGGACGTGAAGCTTGTGCAGGCCTGTTGGATATAAAAGCTGTGTGGTGTAATGTTGCCTCATCTCTCAGCAAACATGATACTGATCTTAACAATGTGCTGTCAGATGTGTATGAAAATATTTTGATGTGTTGTCAATCAACGGTGGAATATCATGTATTTCTTTCCCTTTCTGTCCTTGTCCCTGTACGCAGCATGCTGCCGCTGTTTCTTAAGGACGGTCTGCTGGTGCCCTACGTCGTGACCTCGCTGGCCTTCCTCTTCTACAGCATCTATCTGTTGTCTGCACTGGAGCGCTGTACAGAGGACGAGCTGAGACTGGGCGCCTACCACAGGCTGTTTTTCTTGCTGCCCAAAATGGACTTGGCCTGTGTAGTGAGATGGAAGGTCAGTATTTAAGCGCCAGTACAGTGACTGACGGCACAACAGCCAGCACTGATTCTGTGATCTGCGTGTTTCATCTGTGTCGATGTTACTACCAAGCACAGTCTGCTCGTAAAGTCGAGACGTTGGATGTTTAGTTTATATATTTACAACATTTTCAGTGGCATTTTAAAAACATGTAATTAGTCTCTACCTAGAAACAATGAATTATTTATTGTTGGTGGAAGAATGGCTCAATATAATCTATAGAAATACAAAAATCTTTCTATCCAATGTTTTAGAATTTACCCTGTTTATGATCTATAGATTTGAGGTCATGCAAGTTATTCAAAACCTTGAACACAGGCAGGACTTCCCCCGCTCCATGTTTTCATGTTGTAGACTTGCCTCAGATAATAAGACACACGTCCAATGAATAACAGTGAGCGCAGAGTTCCTGCTGCTTGATAAGTTCACGAGTTCAATAGTTCACCTCTGCTCTTGTACGTTGGGCGAGGATGAGGCGGATGTACAGCTGATGGGTTTGTAATAAGTCGGGTGGTGATTTCAGGATCCCAGGTGGCGCTAGACCTAAATTGCAACTGTGCGAGAAAGATATACGCAACTGTATAAATAAAGATCATGTGCCGCTGTAAGCTGTGTAAGCTGTCCGGGGACGAAAGCCGCAGCCAGGCAAAGAATTATTTATCACTTATTTAAGTTTCCACAGCGTCTGAAGTGGGTGCACCGGGAGCCCCTTAGCGACAGGGGCACCGATAGGGTGTCAGAGATTAAGAGAAGGTGTCTTTTTATAGCGCGCGTCATTAACACAGGTTTGCCTAGATATATTTATTTACACAAGCAGCATAAATAGCGAGCCCCGATGATGACGATAGGGTTTCATGAGTTTGGGGTGTCGAAGGCGGGGGGGTGGGCTTGAGGTGGTTCTTCCATCTTACCCACAGACTAATCCCGGCGTCATATTTCCCAAATAGACACAGCAATGATCTAACTTTCACCGTCACCTCAGGACGGTGACAGGATAAAGAAAAGTGGTTTTATTGGCCGAAATATTCCGACTGCCTGTCCTTTTGAATATGATATTTCAAGCCTCGGTCTTTTCTTTATAGCACTTCTCAAATGACCAATTTGATGTCCGTCATTCAAGGATAAATATTCAATGTCGTCTGAGAGCTCTTTTAAATTAAATCATTCATTGGTTTCATATTACGGTTGCAATTAAAATTAAGGGAAACGCTAACAGTTTGTTCATAGCCCGAGGTGCCCAGTCATTTCATTGTTTCACTAGCAGAAGTTCCTGATTCAGAATATAAATTCAGTGATTAAAATTACTTTGGCGAAGAGTTGGACATAAACGTCTGTGATTGGTCTCTTTAGCTGGCAGCAGCTTAGTATTCATACTCTATAGAAGCACTCAGCTTGTTTTAAGTAGAATAATCGGATGGCATTGACTTAAGTTTCTTTATTGTAACTTGAACAAACAAAAAAAAACATAATATAATTTCATTATATACTTCAGATGCTGTGACAAGGTTCACTTATTAGATTTAGACGAAGCTTTCTACCGCTTCTAATTGTATTCGTCAGTGGAATTTGCTCATGGAGATGATATGCTTGAAATTGTTGTTTGCAAAGGTTTGGGCATCCCTGGACAAATACAACATAAGTGAATAAAACCTTTCAGCCAGTAGACATTTAAAAAAGCCTCTTTTTAGATTGTTAATGCTGTGTTACTTATTATTTCAGAAGCTGGAAAAAACAATAACTGTGTGAGCAAAAGTTTGTGAACCTTCTGAAGTTTGTACTTAGTGACTCGCTCTTTGGAATGTACCACTTGCAGCTCAGAGGGTTTCTGCAGATCAATTCAACTTCTGAGGTGTTTTTTTTGCTGTCATGTTCTCACAGATTTACCCACAGACTTTCACTGATGTTCAATTCAAGGGTCTGAAGAACTTTCCTAAACTTCAGCTTGTGTCATGGTGAATTATTAGATTTGATTTGGATCTATTTCCTGTTGTAGAGGCCAGATTCTAAATTTTGCTGATATTTAGTTGCATCCATTATTTTCTCTGTAATATTTTCACCACCATGCTTAACAAAGGTGTTCTGTCCATCAAATGCTGCTGCATAGTCCTCAGTTAACTTCCCTTTCAGATCCTCAGTCAGTTGCGTAGAGGAGCCTGTGGTTGTGTTGTTTCCATGAGGTTTGACGAGTCAGAGAATTTATCAGCTCTGGAAATGTCATCGACTTAACGACTTAATGAAGTATTACAGGAAGTAAGTATTTTACAAGTAGAGTGGTGCCTAAACTTAATGCCCTTGCCACAATCGCTGTTTTTTTAAGTTCCTTGAAATAAAATGGACCATCCCATTAACATTTGGATAAAAGGTCATTTTTAATGTGTGTTTTGCTGCAGGCGTTGTATTTACTTCTGTTCTCTTTATCAACAAAATATGTTATTTGCCTATGGGTGTCCAAATTTATGAGCACATGCTGTGATGTGACTGAAATACTGAGGTCACAAGATGACAGCTGAGCAAACTCCTCTTATTTGGAATCATATAACCTCACACACACACTCTCTCTCTCTCTCTCTCTCTCTCTCTCCCTCTCTGTGTTACAGTTCTACATCTGTGTCGCAGCCATGGTTGGGTTAAGCGTGGCGAGCGTAGCTGTGACCCCCCCGCCACATCTACCGGACTTGTTTCCTGTGTTGGTGTCTACTTTGGCTTTCCTGCACTTTTTGGGGACATTTGTATATTTCCACATTGTGCAGTTCAGCGGACCGCCCACCAGGAAGAGCCAGAAGAAGACGAGCTGAGTGATGCCAAACCTCGAGGCTATGAACTGGTTTTTGCTTCAGTAAAAGCCAGTGTTACATTCTGGGTTCTATTTCCTCGAAAGGTGCACGAGGCGTTTCACTCGTGCCGCCATGAACCAAATACAAACGGGACAAAGTTCTTATTCAGGCGTCTTGTTAGCCAGACTCTGACCCTACATCCTTAGTGATGTTGGCTGGTAAATGTACTGCACAAGAAAATGCCAATTCAGAGGTGCTGTGATATTGAATGAAAGGAATGAGTGGGGATATTTTGGACCAAATGGTTTTGTGAAATTATAAAATGAACTCCAACAGCACTCAGTAGAGCGCAAACCTCCGCCAAGGCCCAACAGTCCACACTTAAATTCAATACATGCATATTTATATTTGTACTAACTTCCCTCACACTCATAAATATCAGTCCCCTAAACAATTACTTTTTCCCCATCAAGATCCATGAATTATTTACTGTAATGGAAAGTGAAAAAACACTTTAATGTGTTGTTTCCTGATCCAAACTTCATCCTTCCAAGTAACTAACAATCTGACAAGAGCTAGGAACACAACATCCTTGGCTGAGGTAACAAGCTGAGTACATCCCACACATTTGAGTTTCAAGCAACAGAAGGTGGTCACAATAATAGGAACACCTCCGTTAGTTTTTAGGTTATTATTCAAAGAGGTGCTGGTTAAAGCCATTTAGATACTTGCTGTAATAACATGTAATGGTATTGTGAGGTGTTCGTGTTATTTTGTCCACCCTCAGTACCTTCTGTGAGGATTGTGATTTGTCTCAGGTCTGCTCGTTATGATCGTTAGTGATCTATTCATGTGAACTTTTTTCTTTTTTAAATAATTTTCTACTTTTTTTTTAGTGAAGCTATTTGGGTGAAAATAAAATAAAATTCTCAGCGATCTAAAGTGAACACAAGTGTTATTTCCACAGCCTCACACACAGTAAACTGTCTACATTAACCAAGTCATCTGCTAAATCACCCTTCTAACAGTCTGCCCGAGACAGAGCCAATAATTGGAGAGAAATTATATCTTTCAACGCTTTTACTCAACAGCATTAAATTTTAATTACAAGTCCTGGGTACTGGAAGGGTCCTGTACAAGAGACCTGCACATTTGTAGTGACGGCTGAGGCCTTAAAAAGAGATGATGGAAGGTGACATATCTGAACATAATGCTATAAAGTTGAAATACCACAGAAAAAAAAGGTACAAAGCAATTTCTTTCTTCAATCTCTGAGAAAGTTAATGACCGGCATAAAAAAAATCCATTACAACTATAAATGTTATCAGGTCAGCGAGGGTTGCCTGTGCATCTGAGGCTCGGGGCCAATCGGCACTAATGGACCACAGGGACAAATAGGAGCCGGAGATCTGAGTTAACTGGTACGACACTGGGACACGGACACACGGGGCCCATTAGAGGTGGCGTGCGGGGCGTTCGCTCGATTTTTTATAACGTGTTTATATAGGCTAATGAAATGTCAATTCCTTTGCAAAGATGCAAGAGAAAATGATAATTTCCTCACTTCTAAAATGGAGAAAGTAAAATCCCATTTGAATTAGTGCCACGATGATTAGCTGAATAATCTATTCAAAGAACATTTGATTTCAGGACAACTGGGAAAGTAAATCAGCTGCGATACAACTAAAAGCTGCAGAAAAGCCAATGAATGTGGTGTTCCGTCACAGAAAGTTTATCAACATCAATTTTGATAACTGATTTATCATCAAGTCATTCATCAAGCAAAATGCCCCAAAGCTGCTTGTTCCAGCTTCTGACGTTTTGCTGCTTCTCTTGTTCCGTTTCATGTAATTTAGTATAATATCTTTCGATTTCTGAGTATTTGTTGTCGATTAACACTTGAAAGACCAACTTGTTGGGCTCTTGGTTCTTGTAATCATGTTGCTCACAATTAAGAAAACAAGTGTTGATTAAGAAAACAAAAAGCAAAAGACTAAACTATTAACCTTCAACTGAAGTTCTGTGTCTGGCTGTGATTACACTGCTCTGTTGAAACTGAAGGAGACAGATTAGGTTTCGCAAATGATTCTGATGTTCTACTTTCATTTTAAGCACTTGAACTCATGGTTCTCTTACTAAAGTTAAACAGTTACATATATTTACAGTTGCACGGTCGTATAATTGCGCACCAGAAAGCGAGAATCTTCCATTTTCCAAGTCCTCCTTCACCAGCTTTTCTCCCAGGATGCACTGTGGCTCTCAACCTTGTACCACAGGCACAGTGACACTAGATGATGAAGCCTCAGAGCTAAAACTGTGCTAATGGGACCACGGATTACTACTCTTGAAATGAGAAGAGATAACACGGTATAGATCCCAATCGGTGCCGGTGAAGATGTGGCTGTGTTGTAACGGGAGTGGGAACTGGGTATCAAACACACCATGGGTCCTTCATTCAACCTCCTCAGGGGCTTGTATCAAAACATTAGTTTTGTTTATGGGTGTACTGGCTTTGTCCTTCACGTGGCCTCTAAGGGTGATAAAGTGAGAGTTACACGATCCACCTTAGGCAGAAATAGGAAATGTTGCTGTGAACACCAGCTGTTGCTTAGGTCGACTTGGGCAGCGAGAGGCCTCA